>NW_027116810.1:6600000-6900000 GCF_024137725.1 Prorops nasuta
AGCGAGACCTCGATCTGTCCCATCTTCAGGACCAATTGTATCTCGATATTCTGATCGAAGGTGTCCTGCTTCTTTTTGCTCATGATTAATTGCTCGCGAAGATCGCCTAGCCTTGCTTTCAACTTTGTTATTTTCCCATTAAAAATGTTGATCTTTCGCTCGACTTCCGTCAGCTCCATCGAGTGCGCCCGAATCCTCAATTCCACCTCAATTTTTTGTCTACGAAGCTGACAGAAGCTCTGCCAGTGGTTGGCGCCAATGGCTTCCGGAAGATTCGTCGGACGAACGTCCAAGTTGTCCAAGAGCCTCAAGTACTCTGCACAGGACGCCGGTAAGTGAATCGGTTTACTTCCGGAACAAGCGTGCTCGCCCAAATCGATCAAGTCGCTGGCTGACAGTCTCAAGGTCATTCTTGGTCTCCGGTTGTACAGATTTTCCAAATGACCAACGATAAGTTTGCCAAACGATTGAAACTCCTGCTTCAGCCTTTTGCCCATAGCTCTCTCGAAACTGCAAAGACCTTCGTATCTCGAATTGACGGTTTTAGAAAAATTATCGAGTTCCTCGAGGTGGGCCTCCATCACCGTGACGTAATTCTTCTTGAAAGCAATGGTCCTCTTCATCTCCATATCCTTCTCTATGGCAGCGACTCGTCTAACATTTCGCAAACATCCTCGCGAGTATCGAAGGTTCAGCTGATGCAACGAAGCCTCGATTTTCAGCTTTTCCTGTCAAACGAAAATCCTGTAATTTTGAAGCGCGAGGAATCTTAGCCGTTATAGCCACAGAGTGTGCTTTGATTGCTTACCACGAGGAATTCCTGCAGCCTCAGATTGAATCTGTCGATAACCTCTTGGCGAGCCGCCCAAGTTTTCGCGTAATCGTTTTCGAGTATCCTTTTGTATCTGAGGCGCTCTTCGTTAAGCGAATCAACGTCCTTACGATACTTTTTCATCGTCGCAATATCATCAGCGTTGTATTGCTCGGGTTTTTTGCGCAACATACATTCCGGCTTGGGCACGTCTCGTTTAATGATGTCCTCCCATCGGACCTCCAGCACGCCATCCATCATCGCCATCAAAGCACGCTCTCGAAAATCGTCAGCCAATAATAATAGCCTGATCCTTTCGGCCTCCAACGCTTCTTTGTCTAACATCTCTTGTTGCGAGGCTGTGATATACGGTTTTACCTTCACTTCATTGTCCAAAACTTGAACGATACTTTCCGGCCTCTCCTACACCACCACCACCACTGAATTAGGTATTTATCATCTCTCTCTCTCTCTCTCTCTCTCTCTCTCCCTCTATCACGATTGCCTCCCCCACTTACCTTCTGACGCCACTCGTAATCGATCGCTACAGGGCCCTGCATCTTCTTACCAAACATTTTCTTCAACTCTGAACTTATGTGAGTCAATTTTTTATTCATCCCGTGTAACGTTTCCACTTCTCGCCTTTTCTGTATCGCCATATCGTCGAAGAGACTGTTAAAGTGATTGCGAAGCTTCCTTCCATCCTTCAGGAGAAAATGATTATTGTGCAACACGTGGATAAATCCGTTGGATTCCAATTGAGAATAGTAGTTCGGGCAGGGCTCGACGTACCGATGAGTAGTCATTCCTGTAATAATTCACTCCTTTTATTCACTTTTTCCTGCAGCCAAACTTTTCTCTCTTATATACGCTATATGTATAACTTGTGGGAATGTTATTGCTTACCACTGCAAGCTCGTTCCTCTTCCACCTCCTCCATTGAAATTTCTTCCTCCTCTTCTTCTTCCAGCAATTCGTCCATTCTTTGCCTCTCATCTTCCTGATGTATCCTGATGGGTTGACAAAGATGATCTCGAAGATCATTTTCGGAGCAAGGTACCCACGCTTCTAACGTGCCATTTTCTAGAATTTTACGCATCGCTTCTCGACTAAATTGTGCCCACTTTAGTTCATCGTCCAATCTACGATCCTCCGCTACCATAGGATAATTATCCACTTCCATTCTATCGAACAGCTCGAAAATCGACTGGCCTAAAATTATCTGTTCGTCCCAAAATTTCAATTTTATCCAATTGAAGACTTGGCCCATTTTTACGCATTGCTCTTCTAGTTGCTGTCTCAACTCTTCAGCTTCTTCCCTCGTTTTTATCATTTTATTCTCACGTGCAACCAAATCCAAGTCGAAATTTGAAATTGGCAGCTTCTCTATTTTTGGGCTAGCATCGTTCATGTCCAAGAGGTTCTTCAGCTCCGATTTCAGTGCGAACAAATCGTCCCTTATGAGCTTCTTCTTTTGAAAATATTCTCTATCCAAATCTGCCAGCGTCTTGTCATTCCTCCACTCGACCCAAGTTTTCTCATCCTCCTCGTTGTCTCTGATCAGATCCGGATTCTCTGTCATTAATAAATTTTTCACAATCTCCTCCATACTTTCGTAAACCGCTAATATGCCATCCTTTGCTATGTTATAGACATTGGGATCGACTGGGTGGATTTTAGGAATATCGTCAGAATCTTCCTGTAATAAACATGCATATATATGTTAGCACTCGTAATGTAAAATAGATTTTACAACTACATAATATTAATTGTGGCATTTTCTACCTTGCCATGATTCTTCATCATAGCTACCAAGGATCCATTGTATCCAAGTGCAATAACGCAATCTCTTCTAGGTGTAACGATGGCCTTTCTGACACCCAAATCTTTACGATGATGAGTCATCAAGACGTTCTTCGCTTCTTTCAAGTTTTTGTCTCTGATAGTAACGAGCCCATCCATTGCAGCAGTGCTCGTCCAATTCTGATCTGTAAACACGGATGCACGACGCACGCTGTGGCCACTGGCAAAAGTGTCCAAATTCACCAAACTCTTCCAATCTTGCAATTTGAACGTGGTGAATTTACCGCTGATACTCGGAGAACCGATTAAAACCTGCGAGCTGTCAGGCAACTGGTAAATATTCTTGCAAAACCATTTAGACTTCAAAGTGCTCGTTGGATTTTTGATAAAACTCTGTTCTCCAGTGATGTCATAAAGCAGAAAATAATGTCCAGCTTGCTTGGATGAATCGATCGAGATAACGACTTTAACGGACGAGCTACTTTCCAGTAACGTGGCATCCGTGATCCTTCTTCTCGTTTCTATCCTACATAGAACGTTGAGTGCATCTTCATCGAGTACGCTTAAGCAAAAGCATATACCGGTACTCTTCTCTCCCACCAAGAGATATCTGTTAATGGAACGTGTTCAGTTAAAAATATATTTAGCAAAATAAGCCAATTTGCTGGGATTAAAGAATAAATTCATTACTTTCCGCGATAAGAGAACTTGAGGAAGTCCAAGGGAGCCCTGTGCAATTGAACGCGAGCAGCCACACGCGGTTCTTCAGGATCGGCGAGTGATACCAGAAGAAGTTCACCTGCCGAAGTGATCAGTGCAAATATCGGTTGCTCTGGATGCGAAAGAAAAGTATTCAGGTGGCCCCTGAGATATGGCTCGACAAAGCTGGAAACCTCGAGGCCACTGTAGCGTTCGATGATGGTCAATTGCTTAAAATCATCAATGGCCACGACGTGGTGGCACCAGGGATAAACAAAATCGACTTGTTTGTAAAAGCCACCGTAGTACAGCTGTTTTTGGAGAACCGGTGTATCCTGCTCTTCTGGGAAATCAATCTGCATTAGAAATCCTTCTAACGTGTGATAAAAGAATCGATCAGTCTTGTGAGGATGAACCACGAGCAGACAAGGCTTCATAGAGGATTTTACGTACCACGCCCTGTACCACCGATCGCTCTTGGGATCTCGCTTGTAGTATCTAATTTGGCAGAAGGTCGTTCTCAATACTATTCCAGTTTTGAACCAATGGACAGCTGGTAATTCGTATTCCGGACAGAGGTCGCATCTCTGAGAGAAAACAATCCGGAAGATTTTGCTACCGTTGTAATTACTGAGGTAAATATGGCCGTTTCTGTCTGAGATCGCCATGAGGGCTTCGGGCCCTGGGCGCCAGTCTATGGAGAAGGGCTCGGCCTTCTCTGGCAGAGTGATTCGATGGTCCCTCAAAATTGCCAGTTTCTCTAGGATATCGACCTCCCATGTGAATAATTCGCCAGAGGTTTTGCCCAGCTGCGCGAGGAACGTCGGTCCCGACTGCGTGATCCTTAGGATTTGGCCCTCTCTATCGCGAACTGCGGTCTCCACCTCTATGATCCTTTCGCCCGTTCGCCAGGACCAGATGATCATTCGGAAGCTAGGATGGGCCTCCAGAGCCACGATATGATCGTTCGCCGTGAAGGCTGTTGCCAAATAACCGCTCGGACTGTCTCGCGAGCACTCTGAGATTTTCTTCATCGATGGGTAAGCCAGCACGAGGATTCTCGGTTTGGTCCGCTTTTCGGAGAACGCGAAGATCGGTACCGTCGCATGACCCGACAGGCAACAGGCTCCCTCGCCCGTTGATTGGTCTGGGCACCAAAGCAATCCCTGTCTCTTCTCACCGATCTTGTAAAAAATTATACACAAGCCGGAACACCAGGCAAGAACGTCCTTACCGATCCAGATTATCTCGTCGATCCTGCTTCCGCGTATCCAGGATGGCTTCCAGTTACTTTTAATCATATCTCCCTCTCTTTCCCGCTCTTTCCGTTACTCAATCGGATTTCGGAAATTCGTCTAACCTAGACAAAAAATATTGGCACGCGATCCTCCCGCTCGAACAACTGAAAATCGCTAAATAGTATGAACGTTCTCATGCATTAATGATATACAACGCACATCTTCGGTCGATAGCTCGACCATTTTTTGTCCCTGCGAGAACGAGCTCTCGAACGTATATATATATATATATATATAGTAACGCCTCCTTGGAAATAACTATACAGGTACAAACACGAAGACTCTATTAAATTATTGCAGCGTCTGGTCTGAGGCATTTTTTTCAAGTACACAGCTGTGTTAGATATATCAGCGCACGTAGGAGAAATACAGAAATGATTAAAAATAAAAACTTGACGAGCCAAAGGAGCGAAGCACATCGATAAGCACGACATTGGTGGATGATTATATAATAGATGGGGAGGTGTTCTCCGTCGCTGCTACATTGCTAAAAATACAAATAATAAACTGATTTCATTCGTTGATTTTAAATGTCATGCAACAGGAGTGTCACATAGAGATGGAGCGATTCACTTGTGCATCATCCTCCCTTTTGGTTTATCCTTAACAAAATGTATACGCATGCTTATATCTATATATAATATGTTTATTCCTTCATATCCCGGATTTCTATTGCCTTCGATAGCTGATACGATTTAAGTGATACACCCCATATATATGTCTCATATTAAATCAAGTCGATCAATCGTTACAAAGTTTTGCTATATATATATATATACGCATCCTCGTCAAGCGCGACTGAGAGAGAATCTTGGAAATTTCGATGCAGAGGGAGGAGGATATCGATTTGGCTGTGCGAACTAAAGTGAGTATGGAGGCTAGAGGGAGAGAGAGGGAATGGGGGTAGGAGAACACACACACGAGGCAGAAGACTTAAGACAAAAGGTGATTAGGATACCGACGGTGCGGCGTTGGCCAGTGCTTTATAAAGACCCCCATAGCGTGGCGTGATGAGGTCAAACAGCGGGGAGTCATTCGAGCGAGGTTCGATCAAAAAGTTATCCTCCTTGCTTGATATACTGCGCGCGGATGCCTACCGTGCACGACCAGCTGACTGACTGACTCTCGCTGCAAAAGCAAAACCTCTCTATACGTATTACATTTGTACGCGCACCGACCGACACACAGCGTCATTAAACTGACGCCACGCTGAGATTTCTATTTGCATAAGCACCGATCTTATCGACTGGCTCGCTCAACGAAACCCTATAACCATTTTCCTTCCCTATTTCGATCCAATGGAATCAATATACATATATGTATATACTACATGTATATATACACGTAGAGCATATTCCTTCTACATATACACTAGACTCAAAATCGCAATATGAAAATCTTTGTTCTCTATATAGCAACGTCGTATATGCTCCTGTTATATAGATTTAAGAGAGACAATTCTTGTATATGGGTTGGGGGGGGGGAGGGGGAGGGGGGGTATAACGTAGAAAAGGAAGAAGCATCTTTGTGGAAGAGATTGAAAGCTGGGAGTCTCCTCGTGGCACGCACGTGGGACGGTTGGGTAGTTAAGATCCATGGTGCGCGTGGTGGAGGATTCCAGAGTGTATATATGGGAGTGAAGGAGGAGATGAGGAGAAGAGAGTGTGGGAAAGCGACGGCGGCTAGCATTTAATCAGGGCCCGCGCCCTGGCTTGTGGCCTGTGTACGGACCAATGGACCATGGAGTGGCCGGCCTCCGTCGATGCTCCAGCTTTTTGCTCCGGAGGCCGGCTGGAAATTGGCGCCAAATTAGTAAGGACGACGAGTCGAGGCTCATGGTGCCTTGGGCTGCGTGACGCGAGACATTAAAAGTAACCTCTGCTCTCTCGTGGGCCCCTGTGCCCCTCGCGCAACGCTCCCCCTCCCTCGGCCTTCTGGAAACCGGAGGATCGCTCCTGCTCAACCTCCCCACTCTTTTCTCTCTGCCTGCAACAACATTCGAGAGAGACCTGCCGTATCAATGCGTTTCGCTGACTCCCCTTGGCCCCCGCGAGATTACTCCCCCTCCTCTTCATTCACCACCACCACCACATATACACTCGCAACGTTTATTCGCCTGGCTGTGTGTGCGAGCCTTCGGTGAACTATCTCGCGGCACCACCTCCGCTCCTCCACACTGCCGCCGTCGCCGCGCCGCAGCCGCAGCCGCAGCCGCAGCCGATCGCCAGCCATGAGCCAGCCAGCTCCCAGCAATCACGGATCCCTTTCGAGCAAAAAGTACTCGCGCACTTACGACGAGCTACGACCTCGTAGTTTCGTGCACGCTCGTAATGCGCGCCAATCAGCCCCCCCTTCGCTTCCCCTGCACATATCCTCGTCCCGTGTGTGTCTTTCTGCGATACGACGTTCGCGAATTTTTAAAGCAGAATAATTTTACCTTGTTCGAACCGAAAGCGAAGTGGATTTGCCGGGGCAAATAAGAAAAGCTTCGCGTGAGAAACGATTATTTGGCGTTGCAGGAAGGGAGGGAGTGGCCGGTCCTCGTGAAGAGGATAGCATATACTTCAAATCGACGAATGTTATCGTGATAAGCTATGGAAATTTCTTCATGGTGGATGTATGGATTGTTTGGCACGCGTAAGAAAATCTATCGAATTGTCATGATGAAAAGGACACGCGGCACTCATCCAATGGGCGAATGTTCGGCCAGAAATTTCTTTGGTGTATGGATTATTTGGTATGCGTGAGAGAATCCATTTATGATAAAGGCGAAAAGACCAGATGAACCGTCAACGGAGGGAGCATGGGAGCTATAGGTGCATGGTGGTCGTGAAAGAGAGTATCGCTCCGGCTGGAGACTGTTGGCCATACCGCACGAAATCGGCGACCGGCCCGAAACCGGTTAATGACTCTTGTGGAAACGCGAGAGAGGGCCTTCGCATCCCCGTGAGAACGTCCCACCAGTGGAAATCATGGAGAATCACTCGAATCGCGATTACCGGCTCGATTATTACGCTTTTTGCAGATCCACCAGCCATTAACTCTCCGTTAAATTTCCATATTTCTGCGCGGACTAATCACGAACCTTTCCAATTCCGTTATATCATCGACGCGAATGCGGTGCACACGAGCCAATACAATTTTCATATAATTATCATATGCGAGAGACGATAGATCATCCAGTATGCTAATTCGCGAGATTTTCAAGGCGAAATAAAGGGATTCTAGAGGGAGTCGTCGAGTGGTCGGGATACGCGTAAAATTTTTTAGAAAAAGGTCACTCTGCCTTGCGAAGGAAAAATAAGAATCAGAAGCCAAGAAGAATAAGAAGAAGAAACATGGAAGAAGCTGGTATAGAGCAGCTGCATTCTGGTGGTTGCATGTTCGGACTTTCAGACTGTTCGAAGATTATAGATGCGTCGCGGCGATCACAGACAAACGTTTAAATCGCTAAACGTCAAATTACGCGGTTCCCTCGGCGGCCATAAAAAATAATAACACGCTGCGCATAGATTCGGATAGCTCCCGGTACGAGATCGTCCCCCGAGACAGCTGCGCCCCTGTTATTCTTCCTCGCTGATGCCCAGTCGTCCTGACGCCGCGACGCACTTATATGTATGTATACGCATGCATGCACCTATATATATATATATAATAGTATAAAAAAAATATAGATAAAATTGCTTAACGAATGGACAATGAGCGACATGCATGAAACCACGTTAATTCCTGGACCACACAGGACGAACCGTTGTGTTCTCTGTGACGGTTCGCAGCAACATCAATTAGTATTCGTTTGAGGAGATTCTCTATCGAAGGTACAGAGTGTGTTGGCAAACGTAATCGAAGAGAGAGAGAGAAACGTGTATGACATATGATTGAAACGCGACGTCTTTGTGTCGCCCTGAATAACGTTCAAATTGGAGGAGCATGAGCGACCATCAGAGCTGCTACTGAATGTGCCTCTGATGCGGCTCGATTAATCATTAAAGTCGTGCACGGATTTTTTTTTAAATTTTTCTAAATAGCTGGTCCTTGTCTAGTATTCTTAAAAGCACAGAAAATCATAATGGCGATATTTGGAGAGTCAAGGAATTCAAAGTGTTCGGTGCGTGTCTGGGATATGGCAGTCAGGTAGATATATAAGAAGGAGATGCGTCTGTCATTAATATGAACTGCTGGAGCTATTAATAATGAGTTAACGAGGACTCTCGAGTCCCTCCCCTCTCTCTCTCTCTCTCTCTCTGTCGCATGTGCGCGCGAGACAGATTGTGTAGTACTCGAAGGGCTCCGCAGTATCTGCGCCGTACTATATACATATACAAAAATACACATCTATACATTTATATATATATATGTATACATATATACGACTGGAGAATCGTCAAAAGGCTCCGCCAAACATCGTGATTTATAATCAAGCGTGTCCTCCCCTTCGCTTTTGTTCCAGCGGTTTCGATTATCTCGCTTAGGCAATTTCTCAATCGCCGCCGTTCTTGAAGCTTGCTTTATTAATAAGACGAAGAGAGAGAGAGAGAGAGAGAGAGAGAGAGAGAGAGAGAGTGACGTTTATTTCATAGGCTATAGGAAGAATAAGATGGTAGCAGGGTGGACGAAGAGTTTTTCGAGAGGGTTGAAGACCACCTGACACCTCGCTGTTCTAAGCTGGGAAGCGAAAAACCGCGTGGCGTGGGTTCGACGGTAATTAAATGAGAACCCCTGTACACGCGGACGAAGGAACGCCCACGCCATGCATCAAGCGTGACGTGGATAGGCAATGCTGCCGCAGATGGAGAAGATGGTCCTCTAAGATATAGCCAGCTCGGCTTCTACCTTAGTTAGGGTCAGCTATCTTGAGCGTCCCATCTCCGCCTATCCAATCACACACCGAGCAACGCGTATAGCACGCACGCGATAATACAGGGTGTCCCAATTATCCCGCGACACGGCAGGACCTCGCCGTGAGAGCATTTTCAACACGCCCCCCCCCCCCTCTCACCTTCCACATTTCATTTCTCTACCTTCCACTCTTCTCTCTTTACTCCACCTATCCACTTTTCGTGTCCAAGAACTCTCGTGACTCGCGAATATACCCAACAACGAGTAACCCCCCCCCCCTCCCCGACCCACTATTATCCTGCAAAATCCTTTTGCTCTCATCCACGTTCAACTGTTTGGACACGAGATCGCGCGCACTGCAATATTCACAGCTATCGTATAAATTAATTATCGAGGGAGGTATGGAAGGAGAGGCTCGTCTGGAATGCCTATCAAAGTAGATTCGTGGATGATAAGTGTTTTGGTTGCGAGGTTTAATGATAAGGTAGGAGATGGTTCGAATCGTATACGGTGCTTTAAAAGAGAGAAAAGAGAAAAGTGGAGAGACGAGCGTGTAATTATGGAAAGACGCGATGGAGGTTAACCACGCCCCTGTCCCCTTGAGCGACCAATAGCGCCTGTCGTCGTTGTCGTCCTGCGGGGATCCAGCGCGGAGACACTCCTGGCACTCTACACACACACACACACACACACTCATGCCGTCCCTCTTTCCCTACCAGAATCGAAAAGCCCGGCTCCACCCGCTCAAATCCCACGTATCAGGAAAACTAATGAAAATTCCAAAACTTTCCCTAACCGCTTACCACTCTATTCCCTCCCCCTGATAATTTTCCGCAGGAATAAGAGTAGCGTGGTCATAATATTCTTGAAATATCCGTTGAATCAAAGATTCTAACGCAACATATACTATATGTGCAAATCGTGGCTGGTTCGCATATCGCGATACGTGCTGTGGGGTTGCGAATGCGAGTGAAGCCTGTACCGGCGTAATTAAGCTGCCTAGAGTAAGCTAGCATCTAGCTATAGATTTCCTACTCCCAGGTGAGATTTAGCTGTCAGTCACTGCTCGATGTAACACACCGTGAAAGGATAAAGCACACCTACGCTGGGAAAATTCAATACAGGTTGAAAGTTGGAAAAATCGGGTATGCATATAGCGGAAAAAGGCGAATGTTGGGATTGAGAAATTCGTGTAAAATAGATTTGTGATTGGATTAGCTACGACCTGGGAATATTCAAAGGTGATTTTTTCCGATGGTGGGATGTAGCATACGGTATATACATATAAAAGTTGAAAGGAGCCGTAGCAGAGCCCCACCCACGAAGGGCGGCCCGTAGTTGTGACAGTTGAAGGAGGCAGATCGAGTGACAGAGGAGTCGTGGTGGGGGTGGTGCGCGTAGTGACAGTCCTCCGAGTTTGTCACCGCACCCGGCGAATCAGAGGCATCTTCAGGTTGGACTAGTCGAATGGGTATAGGGCGCAAGCGCTCGCGACCGCTGGACACGCGACGACACATCGATCCACGCTTCTACAACCTCCCCCCCCCCCCCCTCTACCCCCTTTCCACTCTTCTCCACTCCACTCCACTCTCTACTCCACTCCACTCCACTCCTCTCCTCTCCTCTCCTCTCCTCTCCTCTCCTCCACCTACGCTTCGTCCCCGGGCTCTCTTCTACACGCACACAGACAAACCCGAAAACACGAAGGAGCAAGAATTCTCGTAGGTGAAATACAAATACAGTAGCACCTGCTCGCTCGCTCTTCCTTCTGCTCTCCCAGAGACCCCTCCCTCCCTTCCACCCACACATACTCCACCCTTGCGTCTCCTTTCCTTGATTAAACCGCGTTTGCTGCGGCGTTGCAGCCTGCAAAAGTATCAGCCACTCTGACGCTTCGGGGCTTTGCGGGGGAGGCCGTGCGGAACAAACGACTGCACCTGAGACGCCAATCCAATATCTTTTTCTCCGAAACTCCAACGATCCCTCAAATAAATTCGTTAACCAAACGCGCCGCCGCCGCCGCCGCCGCCGCACGTCCTTCCCTCTCTCCCCTCCTCTCCTCTCTGCACGCCCTGTCCAATATACAATATTCGTCCCTCGGTCAATGCAGCGAAAGTTTCATTTCTCTCGAATTTTAATGGAATAACTTTGGCGCTAGGACTTTTCCGGAGAGCCGTTCGAATTCTTGATATTTTGCCCGAGTTCGAGATTTCTGAGAGAGTAGAGTGGGCTCTGTGCTTATTGTGCAGGAGTATAGAGTGTACACACGGAGAGAGAATAGGAAAGGATAGGTTGGGGACATAGATAGGTCGATGGCAGTGTCTGTGCTATGGTATCGATTCTCCGAGAGCACCTCTGCCAAGGGAGGTGTGGTGGAAGGTAAAAGAAGGAGGTGGCAGTGGGGGGAAGGGAGGAGAGGGATGTACTGGCCGACAGGCTTACTCGCGTCTCACGGACGACAAGAGGGTGATATATTACCACGAACCACCCCCAACCATCCTCCTCCTCCACCGCTCGACTCTCTCTCTCTCTCTAGTATCCTCCTCTCACCACCCTTCGCTCCCTCCTCCACCTCCTCCATCAGCCATCCCTGGCCTATCCGGCATCCACCGTGCTCTGGCACTTCAAACCACCCCCGCCACACCACCGAGCTTTATTCGAAGGAAGATCCATCTCCATAATGGCCCCCACGCCCCTCAGACTTCTCGCACGCTCTATACGTTTTGTATGCGTCCTTCTAGAAGCTCCTAACCTCTGAAAATCTACTCCTGCTCCCCTCCTGCGACGAAAAACCGCGCCCTACCATCTCCTAAACGTGACGTTTGCACAAAAAAACTTACTTATACGCATTAATAACAAAGCGTTCCAACCGATATTAATGTATAATATATAATATGCTGTAATACGTTCAATTAAGAAAATTGCTTCTGTCGAACACACATATATGTATATGTATAGTGTATAAGTTTGATGCGGGTGAATTTCTGTTTCTCTCGGTAATTATAATCAGTTATTTCCAAGAGGGTGTTTATGCGGTTTTTGCCAGGCTTTGGAAATTTTTAATGATAGGCGAGGCTTTCTGGGAATATAGCCGAAAAACCGAAGGAAGAAGAAGAAGATGAAGAAGAAGTGGAATCGACAGACACGAGTCGTGTCAGGTTTTGGCTGCATGGTTCTCGAAAGTGTCTTTCTCATTTCTGTGAGAGAAGATGGAGAATGTTGTGCGTCTGCTGGAGGCGTGCGAACCAAAAACAACCCCGCGGTTGGTCGTCCAATGGCATTGGGCCATCGTGCGCCTTGCGAAGGCCGCGGTAATATCTACATTTGGGATTTCACGCGAGAGTCCCGAGCTCCCGGGAGTTCTCACGCTACAATGCCAAGCAGCCTTGTTCCTTTTTCGACTCCTACTCGGCCTGGATTCGGGACCGCACGAAGATTCTCGTAGGAAAATATTTTGCGGTTCGCTCGTTACCAGCGTCAGTTTCGCACCTGCGAGGCCCGCGCAATTTCCAAATTCCCCGTTTCTTCTTCCACCTGAGCGCTTCTTCTTTGCTGGGGCCGCGCGCCTTCTCGTCCATTTTCAAAGAACGAATTAAAAGCTAAAATATTACCTATACGTATAATATTATGGAAGAGAAATATTTGAGGAGAAAGAGGGGGTGAGGGTGATAGGTTTCCGAGAAATTCCGTATAATTTAAACTAGTTAAGCGGTATTATACATGCCGCTCATTATGGAGCAGACTGGAGTTGGCCGGAAGTTGGCGTAAATTTTCGATGGGGAAAGCGAGAAGAGAGGGAGAGGGAGGGGAGAGGGAGGGAGAGAGAGTCACCTGGTGGCCCCACGACATTGCTAGAGAATCGAAAAGCGCCTAATGAGTTCGCAGTACAAGTTTCCTGTCGGTAGCTACTTGTTTTGTGGGATGAGACGCGAGCCGGATGGAATGGAAGGAGGAATTTAAATTTTGCCGAAGGATAAAAAATTATGAAAATCCGCGGCACAGGGAGGATACACCTGCCGCCCGTTGGAATTTTCCGCGGCAAGAAGAGGAACGTCGGCGAACAGATTAAGCTTAGGAAGGAGATTTATGGCCGAGCGTGTAACGAGCAACTTTTTCATGCGATGCTCGCACACCGGGGTTAGCCTCGGGGGGGTGGGATTAGCATAAGATTCAGCAGCTGCAGACTCTGCGGAGACTCCTGTGCCATCCTCCCACCTACCTCCGTTTCATAATATCAGAGAGGGAGAGAGAGAGAGAGAGAGAGAGAGAGAGAGAGAGAGAGAGAACACTCCCCATCCCCTTTCGTTATCTCACGATATTGCGACACCATCATCCTGTTCGCCAATCCAAAGAAATTTAACATGCATCAATCGTCGATAAATGCTCGGAAGAATTTCCAGAGTCCCTCAATGAATATTTCCTAAAGTATATATATATATAGGAAAAACACCGGAGCTTCTCTCGTTTACAGGTAGCGAGCATGAAGGAGGGAAGTTGAAAGTGGTTATAGCGTATACAGAGACGAGAATCCGGCAAAGGTTTGCAATCTCGGAAATGGCTGTAGACGTTCGTGCCGATTGTATCGTGTATCGAACCTAGACTTACGCAACAACAACAACAACAACGGCAGCAGCAACAAGAACAGCGGCATGAACGAGCAAGAATTACTACTTAATCGCGTTGTAGTGGTAAAGTATAGTCTGCCAATGGTTATCCAGCAGCAAGTAGATACATCACGTACGTTTTAGTCTCGGCATAATTAACCATAAGGCTCGAACGAGCCCGATTGCGCTGCTACTGACGCAGCGCATCAATCCTACCAGGAGTATTCAATTATGACTCCCTTCACGTCCTTCTTCATTTTTATCCCCCCCACCACCACCAGTTTAACTCGTCTCTTCCCGATTCATCATCGAATCAAAAGACTCGGATGCTATCCATAGGTCACGATATAGCCTGCATTATTTATAATTATTAATCTGGTTTAAAATAATAATTCCTGTGTCTGAAGCATCATCGCTTACAGCTTCCTATATGTACTATATGTATATATAGTTGCTTCATTTCAATCTCTCCCTATAGTCGTAATATTTACGCTGAAATCATATATATAGATCCGATTAATGATAGATCCGTTACTTCCCTATATATTCATGTTTTACGCTGCTCCATCAATTATTGATCCCGTGCACGGTGCAGCTTATGCATTTATAGGAAAAGTTGCTCGCTACTTTGGCACAGAGTCCACGAACGGGTTGTTCCGTTGAATGGCCCAATGCGGGCTGCATCACAGTTTAATGCGAGGGTTGTGCGAGGGAGAGATAGTGGCAGTGTCTTTCGATATTAATGGGAGGAGGATGTCGGGTAGACTCGAGGCAGGGTCGTCCTTTGGAGAAAGGTTATACCACAACCTCGCTCCCCTCCTCCCCCCGATCTATCTCTCTCTCTCTCTCTCTCTCTCTCTCTCTCTCTCTCTCGAGTCTATGGGAGACGAGGGTGGAGAAGGGTGTGGGCAAAGAAAGGAGAAGAGGGAAAAAGCAGAGTGAAGGAAGGAAGAAAAAGAGGAAAAGGGAGCAAAAGGAACGGGAGAGGTTAAAGCGGAAAGGGGGTTGGATGGAGAGTTGAATCGAGAGGGAAAGAAGGATGGAGGAGGTGGATGCGGGAGACGGTGGGGGTGGGCGGTTGCAAAGAGGGAAGGAGGAGAGTTTGCGTTAGGAGCAGGGAAGCAAAGAAAGAAAGAAAGATGAAAGGGAGTCTCCACTCTGGATGTGGAGGATTAAAGAGGAGAGAACCGAGTAGGAGTCCTGTGCAAGTATAGTGGTAGTAGTGATAGCGGGAGGAAGAGGAGAGTGCACAGAGGGTATGGTACAGGTGGTGGAGGAAGGGATAGGCGAGTAGGTCGGCGACCAGGAGGAAAGGGGGCGAGAAAGGAGGGACAGCGAGACCGAGAGACACCGACGCGGAGGGCGGAGGGTGGTAGAGAGGCTGCTGGAGGGCTTGTAACGCCGATGGGAGGGGGAAACGAGGAAGAGGGAAAGAGGGACGCGTTGAGATCTGGACCCCGCGTAGGAGACGTTCAATACTGCAGCAACGACGCCGACCCAACGCCATTGGCTACCTACCATTTTCCCTCTATATGTATACCTTCTAGGTATACACCTTGCACTCTCTTCGCTCTTCCGCTCCTTCTTCTCCATTTTCTACTTTCCACTCGACGCTCCCCCTTCATCCCATATACACCAACAAAGGACCACGTACTCCCAGTTATACGCGTTTCATTTGCAGCTTTTTCGTGAAAATTCCGCCGAGACCCATCATTCTCCAGGAAAGCAAGATTTTCACAGTCCTGCAGGCCATTGGTGATCGACACGCAGGACTCGGGAAGCCCTGCACAGTCAGCCTTAATCTTGATATCGCGTGTCCCGATACTTCCTATATATACATGCATCCGCACGTTGGCCATCTGCGACGCATTATTGCGACGATTCTCTCAGTTTTTTCCAATTATCTGCGCAGAATCGTGTATACTTTGTAAGATTAAAGTTAATATTTATTTTTGTTCGGGGTGGAGGTGGGGTGGGACTGCGGTCGGTGTAATGGGGAATCACGCGAGAAGCGTGACGGGTGGGCTCCTCGGCTCTTTAAAGGACGGTCTCGTTCGGTGGACTCTACTCAAGTACATCGAGATAAGGATCGGTAGTAGCGTTTGGCGCAAGGACTCGCTGCAATTTTACCGTCACAGCAGTGAACCGCGCTTGATGCATCGGCGCGATTAAAGAACCCCAATTTGTTGCTGCCGCGCACGCGGATAACGGTCCCCTATCGCTCCTGCCGATCGACCAAATTTTCTTGTCTCGCACGAAACTCAAACCTTCCCCCCCCACCCCACTTCCCCATTTATCCCTCTTCACCAACAAATCCTGTCAACCCACGAACGCGTATAATTACACAACGTAATTGAGTCGACTCGCGAGCGAGGAAACACTCGGTCGCCAAACCTGTTTCGCAAATCGACCGACATACCGATTTTAATCGCTCATCGTGCATTAGCGACAAACTTTTCATTTCCCGGTTTCACTGTCATCTG
Source organism: Prorops nasuta (assembly GCF_024137725.1). NCBI lineage: Eukaryota > Metazoa > Arthropoda > Insecta > Hymenoptera > Bethylidae > Prorops > Prorops nasuta. Next base: position 6,616,538 of record NW_027116810.1, read on the forward strand.
GAAAAAAAAAATACACGCACACACACAAGAAAAAAGTCGCAGGATCTGCGTGTCATTTTCGAACGGAACATCGAGGCTCCGCAAGAAGTCGAGCTGAGAGGACAAAGAGGATCGAGTGCAGTATATAGATATATATATATACGTATACGTGAATCGGTTGCGTGTCGCGGTTCGGTGAAGAAATCGCGTCGCACGATTGTCGCGCGTCTTTCGGTGAAAAGGACAATTTGGTCGAGGGACGCGTCCAGATGGTCGCACGAATCGCGTGTATTACTCAGTCCTCCCAGCTGACGTGGGATTGCACCTTTTCCGCTTTGCGGTCGAACCCATCGATCGCTCCCAACAGATTTCCTTGCAATCACTGCTAAAGTTCAATGACCCCTCGCCGCGGCTATTTCCAAATTACAAGTCGGAAGCTGTCGATTAAATCGATCGGTTAAATCTATCGCTATTTATGCAGATGTCTCAGTTTTGCGTCTGTATAGATATTTTCTGCTTCGAGTGTAGCTATCGTCTATGCCGATTCGCGTAGAATCGAGAATTCGGGTGAAAGTGTTAAGTGCACGGCGGTCACGGGATAATTGGTAGTAGCGTTGCGGGATCGACTTACGCGATGGTCGATCGAAAGATTGCTCGGTGAGATAGTGTTGGTAATACGTAGTTACGTATAGAATGATGAGGAAGAAAAAGGGGGGGGGGGTGGGGAGTACGTAGCGTAGTAGTGCATGTGTTTAGTAATCGCGTAGAGCCGGTTTCTGTTCGTCCGTATATATAGTATATAGATCGAGTTGTTTTGACGCCAACCAATTCGGTCGGACCGGATGGGACACGACATGTGCACGACGACACGAAATTACCGTGGCCGATCCCGATCTACTAACTCGATCAGATCGCAGCCCGATATTCATGGTTCCACATGGAAACTCGCCTCTGGCTCTGTCTGATTGAGCGGCCAAGTGCCCACGTTTCTATATAGCGTATGTTTAGAGCCCGGTGTCTGCCCGTGCCACGTCGATTAGCCCGTATCATTCTTCGATTAGGGAGCCTGACGCATCGACGATGTCTGATCGAGCCTCTTCGTTCAGCAATACGTACTGCTATATCCATGTACATGTGTGAACCTTCTTCGTGGTACTTAATGAGTCTTCTGTCTTCTATTCTCTAATAAAATTTTTAAATCCAAGGATAATATTTTTAGTCATGCAATAGTATGTTTGACACTGTTTGAGATTAACTTTTAAAGAGCCCTGTATAGAGACTTTATGGAAAGTACAACTTATAATTGATTAAGATTTTGTTTAATTATAAATTTAATCTTAGTTATTATTTCAATTGTTATATAACAGTTTGCATGTGTGTGTGTGTGTGTGTTGATCCTTCACTGAAAATAAAAATAAAACCGGTTTGTATCTTCGTTTTACATTTCGACTTACTATTGACTGCAATTTGAAAGTCCTTAACTAATTAGAAACTAGTTCCATCACCATAGTATTCATGCATCACGCAGATTGAAATGTCAATTGACTTGAAACTCTAAACATTTGAGATTATTATATCATACGTATGGGGCTGTAGATTTTTCACGAGTTAATACATTTAAATATTTAACAACTGTCACGTAGCAACGATAAATCAATATAATTCTTTGGAAAGCTCTTGAGATAAGCTACAAGAATTTACAATAAAGGAAAACTCAAGGGAACTTTAATATTACCGTCATCGCGAATCGTTAAGTAAAATCACAATACAATAGAAAAGATTTTTAAAAGTATTAAAAGTAAAGGTTAATTATTTTTAAACGCATAGCTTTTCGTCTATTGAGCTGCACAAAATGTTTACACTCACTATTTTCTTTGTGCGTAAAACTTTACCCAACAAAATAAAATTTTAGTACTGGACTCCAGCTAGTATATGCAGCTCTACTTAAAAAATGAGCAACTTTAAAAATATGTGAACCAAAATCTCAAACTTTTATAGCTTTGTGCCAGAAGTGATACTTTTAATCTATACCTGCGTATATATATACTCAAAAATACCTTTTGGCAAAAGTTATCAGACATTTCACTAAGAGTCATTTTTTCTATAGTGATTCCGCGTGGTATTTAAAAATAAAAAATTTTGAATCAATGAAGACAATTGAATTGGTTTCAGAATTACTATTTGGAAAAAGTTTATTGTGATAATTGCAAATTGCAAAAATAATGGAGAATGTTTCATTAGGTTTTGGTTGGTAGCATGGAGGTAGCGAGAATTCTGCAGCATGTTTCACTGTCACGATCGCGGCTTGGAAGGAAGCTGACCACGAGATGGAAGGGGTTGGGGGGTGGGGGTATAAGGTGGACTAGCGAGAATACTGGGACTAGCAGGGGGAATCGATGGGCGAACCACAGCTAACCGGAGACCGCCTTCTCGTTCTGTCTTTTGATTTTCTTCTTTCTTCATCCTCCGCCTTCTTCTCCCCAGCTACCATTTTCTCTTTGTCTCTTTTTCTCTCCCCCCCCCCCTCCCCCCTCTCCCTCCTCCTCCTCCACCTTCTCTCCTTCTTACCAATCTCCCACGCTACACCTGTCGTGCGCACGAGAGTAAGCGTTACACATAAACCACGCTACGAGCCCATCCAGCTTCACCGTGCCACGTCAAATTCATTTGTCAGTCGAAAAAGGAGAAAATTTTTCTCGAGAAACGCGAGGACTCGTTGGAAAAACTATATATATATATATATATACAGTTGGCTCGTCGTACGGTAGAAAGGTCGAGGGTCGAGAGGATAAAAGAAGGAAAGAGAGATAAAAATCGTTGTTTTTGGATAGATGGTAGAGGCGATCAATTACAGCGAACGTCACTCGTGCGGCTAATCACGGGTCCGTAGCGAGTCACGGGGGTTCGCTGGAAATCGGGGCCGGTGTTCGATTTCGCGTGTACCCATTATTAGACGGACGAACTTCGTGCGTTGCTGCGCTCCGGACATCCAAGGTGCTAATCTAATCTGGCCGCGAGCGATTAAAGGCCGGCAGCAATCACCCCACAGGACCTTTACCCTTACCTTTACTCCGGCTACTCCACGTTTAATTAACTATTCTCCCTCTTTCCTATCTCTCTCTCTCTCCCTCTTTGTACATCACGTATATGTACACCCTAACCTCACCCAAATTCAGTATCGCTGAATCCATATCTGTATATATATATATATATATATATATATGCACGCGTGGATATAACTCTTATGATTATCTCGTAATTTTTTCCTAGTCGAAAGAAAAACTCGAGCTCGAGGATTTGGTCCGAGAATTGAAAAGAGAACGATCGTTGTGCCCCGAGCTTCCTTCCGGTTTCTTGCTGTATTTTCTTCGCACCACCCTGCTCGTCCCGCTGCGCTCTGCAAGGATTGGTAGGCGTGTGCGTGCACGCCCGCGCGCGATCTCTGATTAACGAGGGAGGGCAGCTCTCGTTTCGGACTGATTTTTGTCGGGCTTTCTCAGAAAACACAGAGCCACTCAAGCGTGGGCGGAGCGCCCTTTCTCAATATCTTTTTTCTTCCCCAACTCCGCGCGTTTCAGCGCTGTGCAGACACACGCCGATGGCTCCGCGAAAAATCCGACGATTCATTACGAGAGAGATCGCAGCCCATTACACCCTCTCTCTAATCCTTTAATCAACGCTCTATACCTGTACGTAGGGAAATATGATATATATATATATATATTCCACAGTGAGGAGCAAGAGAAATGAGAAAATAAGAAAACAGCAGAGTCGAGTAACGATTAATTTTTGTATTCATTTATTTTCATAATGATGAGTGTTCATTATAATCGATCTATAATATACATCATAGCATTCGGTTTATACATAATTACAATTATAAATCTCGTTCGCCCTTTAACGCGTAGGAGTAACTGGTTAATTACGTCGTGAGTATTTCGCGCGGCGAGGATGAAAAACCTAGATAAGGGGGGGGGGGGGGTAGACACGTAGAAAAGAGGTCCTTTCTTTCCTTCATTCTTTCTTTTATCTTCGCGCTGCTTGATTCGCGAGAAACTGATATACTCGCTTATGAAAATAAACATATATATACAACGAAAATTCGACTGCCCAAGAACGATCCTGGTGAATCGAGATGTGATGTTTACGTTAGGATCCGTTCGTGTATATCGTTCGCACACAATTGGTTGTACCGCGCGTGTGTGTGTGTGTGTGTGTGTGTGTGCGTATAACAGTATTAGAGCTGCAAATTGCAATAATTGGAGATTCAATCAGGATCGTTCTGTCGCAGCCAGCTGCGCGCTAAAAGGACTTGGCGATTTAATCCTAGAGGAGGAGGTTAACGCGGCAGTGCCCGCTACTGGCCGCTGGTACAGAGTATCGTGTAGGATTCCTAGTAAACAATAAATAAAATCTATCTATTCTCATTTATCTATATAGCGCGAGCTTCATCCATCAATTTGATTTACTGGTCGATACGTGCTCGCTCACCGATCGCTCGGCTCGTCGACTATCCGCAGGAGAGATCCAATAATACTAATAGAAAAAAAGGCAAACTAACTTTAAGAACCTGTTACGTAATCGATGCCGGTAAAAGAATCCTCGTGATTCCATCTTGCACTCTGCTCTCATTTCTCTAGTTTTTAACATTGCTCTATTACGGGATCTCTCTTGCAAATTTCGCATTCCCCTGCGTCGACTGATTGCATTTTAGGTTAGCTGCCGTTCGATATTATCTTCTTCATCTTCTTCCCCCCTCCTCTCTTCGACTTAGCAACTCGTTTAGAAAACTAACGTGACCACCGATTCACCCTGGGGCGTAGGTGAGCTTGTGTGACGACGATCGCTCCACAAGTGGGCCAACTTAAAGACAATATATTTACGCGATACATCGAAATGTACTATATCATATATATTATATACAGCAGTACTAACGGATTATTGATTAAATAGTGGCGTATTCGCTAATACGTACGTTATCACAACGATGATAAAATTAGTTCGTAGACCGAGATTGAAATACTTGGAAAGTCTCGGGCCACGAGGTATCTCGGTCTGTGCTCGTCCGGCCAATTGTTCTCAGTCTCGTTCCGCATTGGTCCCCGGTGGTACCTGGCGAGCCAAGACCACGGCGATTATGCGCGAGGGAGAGAGAGAAAGAGAAAGAGGGAGGGGGAGGGGGAGGGGGAGAGAGGGGGAGAGAGAGAGAGAAAGAGAGAGAAAGAGAGAGAGAGAGAGAGAGAGAGAGAGACTAAAAGCGGCGGAATTATCTTAGCCGATCAGTTTGGAGTGCTTTGTGTGACACGCGGACTGGAACAAAGTGCGCGGAGAACGCTGCGTGCTACTAGTTACGATTTCGTCCGCGAGCAGCGTAAAATTGGACGCGGAAACGCGCACAAAGAAATCATTCGCTTCTTACTCCCGATGGAATCTTACGAATCTCGAGCGGCGAGTCGCAATATAAGGAATCTTCCTTCGCTCCCGATGCCGCGCACTAAATTTATTTTGATTATAGTTTAGTTTACTTAATCCTACGTGTAGTTTTGTGCATTTCGTTTCCTTTCTTTGTCTCGTTGAACCAAGGAGAACGCACTTGGTACGAGTACCTGACGTAGATTAGATAGATGGAAGAAAGAATTTTTGTGCAAAGGAGAGATAACACTGTAATATAATATTTATATCTTTATGTATATATATAGATCTGCATATATATATATATTTTTTTTTATATCGTAGAACGAAAAAAAAAATCAGTCTTGAAAAAATAAATTACAATCGACGTAGATTCAGTGGCATCGCAACGTTCCAGTGGACACAAACGCACTCCGATCTATATATTGCACGTGTTCGGCGAAGTTGAGACTTTGATTTGCGTCCGAGCCGCTAGAGGGACAGGGGAGATCATCTCGGCGATCTAAGAGTCGTCGCAGTGGTCGTGGTCGTCATCGTCGCAGTCGTTGTTTTCAGGATTTTGGCATCACAGTAAGGAATAGTCGTGCGGTCGATGTCCGTAAAACAAGATCGGTCACGAGCTGTTGGAGATGATCGGTAGATCCCGATGGGCTTGAGGATCCCTGGTGTGAGCGTCCCTGACAGCCCTGGAACCAAAGATCCGGTCGCAGCCAGGAATGGTACACCTAGCCTCTTCCTTCCGGTCGTCCGAGTCCGGGGACGACAGTGGTGATCCCGAGCTGGAGGCGTGTCTCGCGTGTTCCTGCTGCGACAGCCTGGTCAGATGATTGAGATGTTGATGAGTGAGGCCGTTGAGACCAGCCAGGTGGGAGGCGAACGACGTTAAACCTGGGAAGGTGACGTCCAAGTGAGGAGGTAGCAGCAGCGGATGAGGCGGTGGTATCCTCGCGACCAGATCAACGGCCGAGGGCATTCCTGGTACCAGAGGGTAGGGAGCCAAGGGACCGATTCCAGCATCGGCGTACAACCTGGCTAGGAACTCGTGAGGATTCATCTGTCCGGCGTCCTCGATCCTCGGTGACAGACTGGCCGGTAAATTGGACGCGAGGGGTGGACTGGACGAGGTCGACAGCAACTTCCGGTGGAGATTGAGATTGGCCGAGTGTCGATCCCTCGATCTCTTCGAGGGGAATGCCGCGTTGCAGCCATCGACGCTACAGCGATGCATCAGCTTGAGATGGACGTTCTGGTAGTGCGTCTTGACCCCGAAGTGATTCTGGAAGACCTTGCCGCAGGCCGTGCAGCGCCTCGGATTCTCGCGGTCCAGCGGTACCTCTTGGGTGCTGACGAAGCCGCCATTTTCGTAGCGAGCGTAGGTGATGAGGCTACTGTCCGTATCCATGGCCGTTGGGGAGGGTGAAGTGCTGGAAGAGCTCGAGAAACGCGAAGAGTCGATGGTGACCTCCTGATGCTGGTGGTGGAGGTGGTGGTGGTGGTGGTGGTGGTGGTGGTGGTGCTGCTGCTGCTGCTGCTGCTGCTGCTGATAGTGATGCGGTTGGTTGCCGTGGATGAGGCTGACGGGGCTGGTGGAACCTCCGCCAGCTCTCGCTGAGGTCTGCTGCTGGCCCACGGCGACGAACGGCATCGTGCGACCCTGCGACAAGGACTCGAGTTGACGCAAAGTGTTGGTCGAGGAGTCGAGGGAGAGGTCGTCGGCTGTGGTGGGCCGGCTGTCGACCGAGCTCGGGTCACGGGAGGGATCATCAGGACGCTCACCTTCTTGATTGCGCAGTGCATCGTCCTGCTCCTCCTCATCATCCATATCCGCTTCCGGCAGTGGCCCCTCTGAGTCATCATCATCATCCACCTCTTCATCATCCCCCTCGGAGTAGAGTCCGCCCTTCTTCTCTTCCTTCCTCGACACCTCCACCTCCATCCCCTTCTCCCTCTCCTCCTCCTCCTCCCTCCTCCTCTTCCTCTCCCTCTCACTCAGCCTCTCCACCCCCGTTATCTCCGGCCCCGTTCTGTCCTCGTTCTCCTGCAGCAGGGAATCCTCGCTCTCGCTGCGACGATGATTCGCCCGTCGCTCCTCCTCCTCCGCCGACTCTCTCTCCCTCTCCCTCTTGCAACTCGTCGTCGCCGCTGTGCCATTCTCGGCCTTGGCGCACTCCGACTCCCCGCGAGTCTTTGGTTCCGGGCTGATCGGACCTTTCGGCGATTTGGCGCTGCTCGCCCTCGAGCTCAGATCCCTCGGCTCGTCCTGAGGTAGGTCCTCCGGCTGCTTCTCGGTGCTCGCGTCGATCGGCAAGACTTCTCTCACCCGAGGATCCCCCGGGGACCGCGAGTTCGAGTCTCGATCGTTATTGTTGCACGAGGTCGAGAGATTCTTCGGGGACGACGACGCGGTTTTGCGCTCCTCCGCCTCCAGCCTGGACATCGACATGTCCTCCGGTTGGTTCTGGAAGTTGTTCATTTTGGACAAACCACCGTCCTGCGCGTGTCTGTGCACCCTGTCGTCGTCGTTGGAGGACTCGCCGTCCGTCGACGAGGAGTGGACCTCGGAGAGTACTGCGCATCTCGTCGGGTGCTGGGACTTGCGTTTCCGCACACCCTTGCTGTGCAGGGAGCCGGTGCTCGGAGTCTGTTGACCGAGGGAGAAGGAGTGTTGCTCGATCGTCCCCATGGAGTCGTTGTCCTCGTTGCTCTCGGGATTGCTGACCGCGTCCTCTTCAGCCGTATCAGCGAAGTAGAACTTGGGTCGTTTGGCTATACTGAAATCCGCCGGTTGCTCGTCGTCGTCGTCGGCGACCGAGCGCTTGGAAAGTCCCAGGGGGAGGTTGCTGGCTTCGTCGTCGGCGACCACGTAAATTCCTGCATCGTCGTCGTCCTCGTCGTCCTCGCCCTCCTGCATCATCGAGGAGGTCTGGCTGGACGGCGAGACGGCGCCCGCTTGCATTCCCGAGGGATTAGAGTAGGATCCTCTTGCTATGGTGGTGGTGGCTGCCGCCGTCGTCATGGCTAGGCTAGCGGACGACAAGGTCGTCGTGGACAAACTCGTCGCACTGGTCATTCTCTGCTGGGCCTCCTCGAAGGATCTCGACTGATTTTGCGAGGAGGAGGAGGACAGGTCCAGGTGCTTGAAGTCGAGGGCGCAGAGGGAGGCTGGCGAACGCAAGGGATCCGGAGGCGGCGTTAGCAGTGGGAAGGAACCGAAGGACAAGTGATTGAGACCGCTGGGTGGTACCGGAAGTCCACCGACCTGGGGAGGCAGTACCAGAGCGTGGGCCATCGACGAGCGACCGTCGTGAGGCGAGATCTTCCTTCTGAGGTGCGGCGAGTGCAGCTTTGGATTGGGATTCTGACTGTGGCGATTCCTCGATCTTCTCGAGCTGAAGGTCATCGGACAGCCCTTGATGGTGCACTTGTGCATCTCGCGCAAATGCACAGCACTGAAGTGAATCTTGAGCGCACCCTTGTCGCAGAAAGTCTTGAGACAAAGATTGCACTGCACCCTCTTCTTGCCGGTGGTGGGGTTGATGAAGGGAGTACCGAGATTCGGTGGCATGTTGGTGGAAGTACCCCACTGGCTGGTGGGACGTTTGCCGGGCGAGTGAGGCTTCCTGCCCGGGATGCTCGGAGGCCTACCCAGAGGCGCGGCTTGAAGAGGTAGCGGCGGCGGTGGTTGTCGTTGCTCCGAAGAGTGCTTCGTCGACAGGGAGTCCCTTCTGCTGAGATTCAAGGCGCTGCCGGAGTTCTTGTCGTCGGCGTCGTCCTCCTCGGAGCCGAACTCGCTGCTCCTTTCACCTCCGCTGTGGATATCGGCGGGATTGGTCAGTCCAGTGACGGAACTCGGCGATTTCACCATCTGCGGAGGTGGAAAGTGCGTGGGGAAGCTGGGGGGCAGGGCGCCGGAGGACACCGCGACCGAGAGCGGATGTCCAAAGGTCAAGGCCGAGGAGGAGACCGGCGCTACGGGCATGTGGGGTCTCTGCAACTGAGAGCTAGAGTGATGAGGAGGACTGTGGGGAGTCTGAGGATTTCTCAAGGACTTCCTGGCCGGTAGGAGCTGGTCCCCGGGAGGCGGTGGCAGTGGCGAGAAGGCTGGTAGCCCTAGGTTCCCCAGTTTCCGGAAGTCGAAGGGCTGCATGCTCTGCAATCTGTTGAGCGGCGAGGTCAAGTGGGACTCGAGGCTTCTGGGCGGGGAGTTGGCGCTGCCGGCCGGTCCGGAATTGATACCGGCCGAGGTGGAGTAGTGTTTCTGCGCGGTCGGTGACACCGAGGGATGCGAGACCGCTGGTGGTGGAGGTGGGGGCGGCAGCTGGAGCGAGAGTCTCGATCCGTGCGGCGGCAGTCCGCAGTGGAAGGGATGAAGGGTCGGTGGTAATTGTGCTAGTGGCATCGTCGGTGGCGAAGTTCGTCTGCTTGGTGACATAGCATCCGAACCCGACGTGCCGGCGGCCAGCAGCAGCTGCTGCACGAACGGACGCGTCTCGGCGAACCTGAGGAACTGCTGAAGAACCAGCGGCTCCTCCTCAGCCGAGCAGAAACTCCATCGGTCCAGCACCGGGCCGTTCTGCGAGTCCTGCAAAATTACAAGGAAAACACGGTTAATGATCGATCGATTCTCCACTGGGACACCTCCGGCTCTTGCCAATGGCGTGCTCCTCTCGATCGCCTTTAGCACATTACCATATGTATATACATATATGTATATATATATATATACGCACACGTAGCGCGACTGTATAAGCTTGTGTCTCTCGCCTCGCGCCTGCCGCGTGTATATTTACGCATTCCGAGCGAGTAGACGTAACGCAGGACGCCCGCGACGCGACGCTTTTCCCGTACCGTGTATATTTCTTCAACCACGCGTAAAATAACGCGCATCGGCCTTAATCCGCGCGCACTCCAAATCTCTTCCCGCCGACACATTCCATTTTATTTTTCGACACGGCGAAATTGTTATACTTCTCGACCCGGGTTTGTTTGTCCAAGAAAAATCACCGACGATCCTTTTTTCCCCCTTACATCTCCGCAACAATAAATATCCTTTCAACGGTAACGAAAATCGTGCTAAGATTAGCGGGGGTCTCGTCCCTGGAGAAAGGAGAATTCGAGCGATGATTGTTTCGAGCGTTTGTTGCGAGATCAGGCTAAAGTAGTTGCCTGTTTTACCTACGGTTGGACAAATTGGTCGCGCGGAGTTATCCGATTCGCGTTTGGGTCCTCTAGTTCGGTGGTGGTGGTGGTGGTTTATTGCTTCGTGGTGGATGTTCGAGAAGCGAGCGAGGTGTTTCGCACGTGTGTGCGTGACGTGTGGTGGTCCGCGATGAAAAGAATTCCGCGAATCGGTTAAACGCTTCGTCGTTACGTGAAAGGATGGAACGGCGGAGGACCTAAACGATCGTGTCTGAGAATGCAAGACTACCGTGTGTGTATACCGTGGGACTCAAATTTTAATCCCACACGCGAATGAGCCGCCAGACCCCCACCCCCTTGCACCTTCGACCCGTCGAGTCACGCGTTCGCACTCGCGCGCCATCATCTCCCTCCCCTCCCCTATCTTCCTTTATGATGGACAGAATTTCGGTAAAACCCGCAGCTACACACAGGCAGGCCCATTAAAGGACCCAATCTCCATCCGTGAGAAACCGACTCTCTCGACTCAGCCCTATTACTTTCTTCCTTCTATTTCTCTCCATTCATTTTTCATTTAGCGCGGAACCATCTAAAAATCACAACGGTTCAAGAATCACGCCTGGGAAACACCTTACGCTCGACTCGAGGTGTGCTGAAACGTTAGGGGAGCGGTCGTTACGTAATATCGCGTAATACGTTAATTAGCACACGCGGGTTAGTCCTCGCTTCACTTGTATAGCCTGCTCCACGCATCTCTTCGTCATAAGAAATACATCATTGCGAGCCGTATCTCGAAGAGATTTCTCCCACTTTTCATCCTCGGTCCTTATCAAATTGAATATGCACAACGTAATCGAGCACCATTGATAAGATTTACTCGTTTTAGCTATGTATGTACATATATATATATATATACCATTTCACATTACAGCAGCATGAAACTATATATAGCAGAGAGTAGCGTGTATCATTGCGAGAATGATGAAAATAAATTATCCATCGGGTTACCGTGGAGGATATTTCGTAAAACATCGCTGCTAATTGCTCGGAACAACTATATGAGTTCCATTTCGTTTTGCTTCAACGATCGATGCAATAAACGCCAACGGTATACTGGTATATAAACACGCGTATACGAGGAGGTTTTATTCGGAGCGAGCCAATAAATGGATTAAAAATAAATTATCGAAAGCGTGAGAAATTTTTTGCAAAAATTGCCGAGGGACGGTTAGGCTAAAATAAGGAGAGTCTGCGGAATATACATATAGGATAGACTCGTAAAGGCATAGCTGCGCGTTATTGACGTGAAAATTTGAAGGATTCGGTGGAGGATATCGTGCAACGTCTCGAAAGGGGTTGAGAAAAATGAAAGGGGAAGTGAGATTAGAGGAAAAAGAGTAGCAGAAGCTCGGTGTTTATAGCAATTACGAGGATCGTAGCGTGGGAAAGCGGGATGAGATTGTACGGGCTCGCGTGGCTGTGGGAGAAACTCGGCTTCCGATGGGTGGTGCCATCTATCGGGCGAGGCCTTCGTCGCCGGGCACGTCGAGTCGAGTTTCTCGACCGAGAAACAGATTCGGAGAAAGAGATGCGTAGAGCGAAGAGCAGTGCCATCCGTGACTGGACACAGTGCATATGATTTCACGCTCCGCGTATCTGTCTTATTCGTGTGTAGAAATCGTGAAGATCTCGCATGGATATCCGCCGCTAATTTAGATAAGCAACATTTAGCCCGGGGACTATTGCTCTGCGGATCTTTGCTCTTCGTCTTTTCATATCGAATGCCACCCCCCCCCCCCCCCCCCCCACTCCTTTATAGATTTATAATCTTTTTCCCTCCGCATCTATTTATCCATTTCCACGCACGCCTTCCATATCCCTTTTCACGCGTCACTCTCATCAGCGATACACCTGTCACAGACAATTTTACTCACACTTGCATGGAATTCCTACTTCAATTTTAGTGGTTTATCTTTAAAAATGCAGGATTATCTTGTTGTATCTATAACACTGGACAATTTGGTTGGTAAGAATCAGCGGGATTTCTTTGCTCGGACTTTTATGCATCGAAACCGGATCCTATATACATACAGAAGCAATGCAAAGAGTGTGGTGGTGCAGTATTGGGTGGAGAGCACGCGTGGAAAGTGCGTAATTACCGCGGACTTTTACGACATGCACGACAATTAGCTATAGGTCGGTGCGTCTAAGCGAATTCTACAGCATGAGAGGCAGCGAGGCTTTTTCCTCCTGGCGATTCTCGTAGAGAGAGAGCCGAGCGACGAAAAACTGCGCAAAGAACGGCGGGTGCTTCCTGCGTGATGGAAAGCCACCGTATAGTAAAAAGCGCGGATTGTTTCGGTGTAGCTGGCGCGCGCTCGCCAAGTCGCAGGCTTCATCGGACAAATTTTACGAGTTCCGAATAATCGACTCTTGCGCGCTGATCGAATCGATGCAATTCAAACTACACGTATGTATATATATATATATACATTAACAAGGCAGAATTCTTCCATCGTCGCATACACGGTAAATATTATCTCTCCGAGAATTACAAGAGTCTCTTTTCGCAAATTCCACCGAGCTATCCCATTGCGTCAGACACAATGTAAGTTTACAAAGATGGCAGTATATAGTGGTGTAATTTGCAAAGTGTCCCACGACTGTCGTAGCAATTTTATACAAATTTGTTGCATCGTGCGCGCTAACGACGATGGATGGGAGAATCTCTTATAGGAATCGCAGGTTTCCCGTGTCGCGCGACAGTATTGGTGCAATGGGCAGCACTCTCCCCCGTTCCATTTGCGTCGTATCGAACGCAATAAGGAAAACGAGGGGGGTGGTGGGGGGAAAGGTATGCACCGTTAGGCTCGCGGAAGAAGAAACCGGAGCGAGCGGGCTGGAGAGGTTCTCAGCGGCCGCATCTAGGAACAAAGCGCGAGCTCGGAATATATTTAAGCTAAGAATATGCATTACGCGCGCGCGACGCGCAAACGGCCATTGTTGTCGATCGAACGGCGCGCGAGCCTCCTCTATTGCAAATCGAAATCGGCCACTTCCGTTCCTATCATAATTATACACTCTGCTCCGCGACCTCGCGCGAATCCCCGTGTTTCTCTTAGCTCGGAAAATCGTCCACGTTGCGTATTCCCAATATGCGTCGATGGAAGAAGAAGAAGAAGAAGAAGGTAACTCGATCCCGCGCTCTCTAGCTCGCGCGTGTGTACTGTGTACACTGGATGCTAACGATGAAATGGAGAAGAAAAAATTTAGTTACATATATACATATAGCAATTGGGACAGAGTCGTACTAGAGTACCTAGGAGTGTGTATATACATGTATATATGCATACATGGGGAAGGAAGGATTTTATCGCGAGAGAGGCGTGCGAGGGAATCGAGAGTATTTTGAAAGGAATCGCGGGCGCCAAACTGGGCCGACCATTACTCACTGGAGACTATATAGACTCGCGAAACAATATATAGTATATGCCGATGCCCGAAGCGCGTACACACTTAACGCAAGCATTATTGTAATTTTGCCGGGCTGCTGGTAAAGTGACGGCTGCCTTTAAATCCGACTCCTTCCTTTCCCAGGCGCGCCTCTCGGCGATTTACATACGAAACACGTTTTTTGTCGCGTACAATCCTGACAGAGGACATCACACGGACGATCTACGGCAATTAACCGGATCCAGCCGCAACCGTACGCGCGCGGTGTGCGCGCGGCAGAAGCTCAAGAGCTCGCTTTCTTCTTCTCGTATATATATATATATATACATATACCTATCGAGCGATGCAGGCTTCGACGTGCACAGCCGGTGGAGCCTCTAACCGAGTGTATATATATATATATATATATATAGTAGGGAGCGAGAGAAAGAGACGAGACGCCACTACGGCAGAGAAACCCTTCGCTAATGATCGGTTCTCGAAAGACCAGCAGGTCTCCGCGCGCCATTTTTTTTTATCCCCGCGAATCCTGTTCTCCATCGCACTCTGTAATCTCGCGTACTCGCGCGCGGCCTTCGTCCTTTCAATTCCAATAAATCTCTCTCATCGTTGCTCTTCTGCAATTGAATTCCGGTAAAAGCGTAATTTCACTACGCGAGCTGCTGTCCCACATTACGCTCGTCTCAATCATCGAAAATCACGCAGTCCTAGCTACATATATATGCAGGCTGATTATAGCTCGAAAATCGGCAACCGTGATGGAGAACGATCCGATGTCTTTATAAATTCGAGAATCGGCGTCGATCTCCACGCCGAATTTACATGGAGATTCCAACTAATTTCAGGCTGGAAATTTTATTCCAGTCTTGTGTGCATGCGTATATGTATATAATAGAGTGGAATCTGCATAAAGGTTGTAGCGAGGGAAAGAGCAGTAGTCTCTTAGATTAATGGTGCGTAGAGGGGAATCGGTTGCAACTAGATCGGCGAGAGGTGCTTTTATCCCGAGTTCGGTGTAATAATCGGCTGGGATTCGGTGGTTCCGGCCCGGCTCTCGATCGAGCCTCGGAGTCTCTTCGTCAGCAGCCCCTGTAATTTTTCGCCTTCGTGCGTGATCTTCCTTTTTCGTCCTCGCGGCCCAACCCCGATCGATCGGTAGCCCTTGTAACGGCGAGGCCAACTTTTAATTTCCCCGCGAATCCACCTCTACTATATATATATGTATACGCTACGCATGCACGGCGCTTTTGCGCTCTTTTGCGTTTCCGCTCGATTTGCATTCGTTGGCCTCCGCGGCTCCCATAATTCAAGGTTTTGGGCCCGCTCGAGGTGGAGTAATGACGGGTCGATCTCCACGGGTCGGCTCTTGCCCCGATTCTCATCGCCTTTACACCGATCGCCCTTCATTTTTAACGCGACATCCGTCCTTAACCTTATAATCGTGCTTGCATATACATATATATATATATATATATACAAAGTTTTAAACACGCGCGCACAATCCTACTGGATATAAATATAATATCTCGCCTAATTTTCATTTTTAGACCAACGATTCTTGGATGACCTGCGTGATGCGGAAATTAACATTGGCTCTCGTAAATTCACATCACTTTTATACACCGAATACTCGAAGAATTACAATTCTCAACTCAAAGATCCATTTCTCCTAAAATCTCTACATTGTACGATCGTTTCATGCACCTTATCCCATGTCACTTTGAGATATTCGTCAATACAGGAAACAGAAAATAGACTTTTGTTAAGGAAATATATAATAGGAATGTGGCCTCAACACTACCTCTGGTTCTAAATTTCCAACGGACAATTATTTCGGTGACCCGAGAATTTCAGGAAACAACAAAGTCGACTCCCGCATATAGATTCACGTCACTTTTATACACAAACTAAACAAGAATTAAATTTTCCAACTGAAAACCCAAATTCCTCTCGATTTCGACGCTCGTTTGACGTAATTTTTAACGTTACACATTGAGATTCTTCATTGTACGACATAACAGAGAGATAAGGAAGAGCATAGAACGGAATGTGGTAAGAAGGTGGCGCCAAGGTTCCAGCGAGTGCCGTCAATATTTCGAAGGCTTAAATTCGACTAAACGATTCGGGTGGTTGAATGGCGTGCGAGGTGCGGTAATAATGACATGCAGGCCGATGGCCGGTCTCGCTGGGCTTCGGGCGAATTATTTTCGCATCTCTCCCCGTTCCGTATAGCAGAGATCGAGCAACCGGGCCAAGTCGTTTCCGGTTGGCGCTTCCACCAGCAGTCCTCCAATGAGCCGATACGAGGAGAGTTGCGTGTGCTCTCGCGCGCGCAGCACACTTTGTAGCCTGATGGACGCGCACCGATTTATGAACCATCCACATCTCGCGGGCATATTTACAAATTCTCAACGCTCAAAAGGCAGGGGACCACCTGTGCGAGAAATTAATACCTCCTTCCTTTTTTATTTCGAGACCGATCATCTCCTCTCTCTCTCTCTCTCTCTCTCTCTCTCTAGTGCATGATGATTTAATATTGTCAATTGGAATTAATGGCTTGGCGCGACGCGATCCAACGATTTATGCTCTTCCTTGCATTCTTCGCTTTGTATGTATACGTATACACGTATATATATAGGTTCAGAATAATTCTCCATTTTTTCAACGCTTCGTACTGCACATACATAGTTTTCGTACAAGAGTCTGATGGAACGTTGAACCGATCCCTGCATTCGGTCACTTTCCTTTTTTACTCGTATCGGCTGTGTAAAGCATACACACACACACACACACACACACACATATTTATATATATATCTAGTGTAGCAGCGAGTAGTGGCTCGTCCCTCATTACCGACGGGCCGCGGATCAATTCGTCACGCTCACCGATCCTTTCACGACTCGCGGCTTCCAGGGCGTTCGCCGTACCTTATTCCTATATACATATATAGCTATATCTACCTATGAGAATCTTTCAGGTTTTCATCGATAGAAAGATAAGGAAATTCTTGCTTATATATATATATATATATATATAGAGAGAGAGAGAGAGAGAGAGAGAGAGAGAGAGTCCTCGCGTGCCGCAAGATTTCTTTCGTTAATTCCACAAGAAAATTGAGAGAGAATATATTTAGCGTTGGAGATCGAGAGGATTGTTCGAATTTGTTTCTTTTGCAAGAAGCGAGCGATTTGGTGTACCGGGTAGTTGAGTCTGACGGGCGAGATTTCTTCGGATAAGAGAGTAGCGGCACAGCAGCATCAGCAACAACAACAACAACACAGCAAGAGGACATCTTAAAGGCATCCTCGCTCGTAAATCTGCGCTCGAATGCGCGGTTCTCCGTTGTACGGGCGAGCGAGGGACCGCGGTAAACGCAAAATCGCCTGAATTACGCGGCGCGTCTCTCGCGAAATTGGCCTGAGCTTCGACAGGAAGGCGTTGCGAGGCGTGATTTACCGTTTCGCCGTCGAAATATCGACGATAAAACGGCCCGATGCAAATTTCGCGTTCACCGGGAGGCTCTTGCTAACGGGATCCAGCAGGATTCCGAGTTCCGAGCTAAGGACGAGCGTCAATCAGCTCTCGTGACAGCAGCTTTACGCGTTTTCAACATTTTCTTTCTCATCCCAGCAGCTCGCTGCACGCTATATACGTGCCATTATATGTATATATATATAGTATACCTGCAATTTCTCAACCACTCAAATTCAAATTCGTCCAACGACGAGTTATCAAAGTTTTCTATATATATATATATATATATATATATATATGCGTGTGCGCGTGCATGCACTAGTGTACGCGGCGAAGCGTTGACAGCTGTCAAGAGCTGTGCGTGAAACGGTCACTTTTATAACATGTTCCTGCGCGAATGGAGATCTTTTCGCGAGGAGTTTCAAAAGGTACACTGCCAACGGTATGTCGTAGTTTGGATTTAATTGGTAGAAAGTTTGATCCGGCATTGAAAAAGAAACACTTCGGGTAAAAGTTTACAACTGTGCGCACATTGTGGAGTTTAACGTCAGACTAATATATATATATATATGTGTGTGTGTGTATACGTGTATAAATATATATATAGAAAGAGAGAGAGAGAGAGAGAGAGAGAAGGACAGAGAAGGAAGGAAACGAATAAATAATTAACAAAGTTGAAGAGTTGTCAGGAGTAATCCAGGCGACAAGCAAGAGGGAGAAGGTCGCGAAAAGTTATCGGCGATCGTTGCACGCGTAAACGGAGACAATGCCAATGGGACCTCTAAGTACACTTGCGTGTAAAATTCATTGCGATTAAATTCCAGCACGCTGTACCCACGCCGAGTGGCCGACCGCCGCGATAGCGCCAAGCGGCCTCAAGTCCTCTGCGAGTCCCGCCGCCAAACCGGTTTTCCATACGTTTTAATTTCACGCTTACAAAGCCGCGATTCACTTTATATACATACTATACATACACGCATACCGTCCGTTTTCCACGCGAGCCTCGTCTCACTCTCCTCCGCAAGAAACGCGTTGACTCTTCTTCGGCCAAATTCGACCATGCCCACCAACCTCTTTCGAACGTTTCTTTTCTTCCCCTTGGAACGTTTCCTCGTCACGATAACACTTCACTAGGTTGCTACGTCCGATGGATCTCCTCAAATTTCTTTCCATTTACTTCTCTGTCTCTCTCTCTCTCTCCCCCACTTATTGGTTCACTTTCACGCATAGGACAGAAGAGGAGGGCTCGTCATCGCCATCAGAATTGACGTTTGGCAGCTGCGGGCAAGAGTCGGTCGCTGCGACTGCTGTTGCACTTGATCTTCTCGACGCGCGTGTCTACGTGGATTTCTCAAGAACGAGCACTTCTGGTGGAACATCCATGCGACGCTGTATTTCCTGCACCATTCGATCGCCTCTCGTCAACGCGGCACAAAACACTCGTAAAACGAACGACGCACTTTGGTGAAAAAAAAAAAAAAAAAAAAAACACTGTCCATCGCAGTCCATTCACTTGGCTCTGGTTAAATCCAAGCAGGCTACGTCCGAGTGTCGAAGATGGATGAATTTTGATCGGTTTCGAGCTGTCATCGGGAGATGTCAACGACGGATATATCGGTGCTTTCCAAGTCGAGCGTCTTTTCCAGGAACTTGTCAATGTCGTTGTGAAACGAGGTGTTCTTTCCGTTGACCTGTCAAAGTCCCACCGTGACTGTTGCGCGCCTCGACTTCGTAGCTCCCACCCTGCTCACACCTGTCGCTATGGTTTAGCCGAGGCTCGCCACATGGCGAGACACGCGCCGCGCTTCGTCAAATTCGCCGAACTGTCTCTCACACCCCCACCCACCCTTGCTATCTTTGTCCGCGTGCCAAGAAGAGTGTACCGAGAGCAATTATCGTCAAAGTTGGAAGAGCTGGTTGCGACAAGTTCCGCAAAAACCGGCGCGTATCACATACACACACACACTGTATAAAGGTATATACGAATGTCGAAGCGAGCTGAGGCGATAGGTACGCGAGAAGAGGAGCGCTACTACGTATACACGTGGTTCCATGGAAAGTCTCGAGAAGGATGAAATTGTTAGCGAGCGACAGGGGAGCGGCAGGAGAGGCGGAGGATTCCGAAGGGAAGTGCCGATGGAGGGTAGTAGGGTAGGGGATGAAAATTCGACTCACCTGCAGTATGTATCCTCTCGCGTAATCCTCGTGGGTCCAGCCAAATGTGGCTAGGAGACGCGTCACTTCCGCGTGCGGTAACTTGGCGAACAATTTATCGAGCAGGATCTTAAGTCTGATCGGTAGAGCGTGCGAGCCGTAGAGGACGAGGGATGCGACGTCAAACGCGGCCGTCGGCTCGACAGTCTCTGAAACCGGCGGCCTCTCCTCCTTCTCCGCGAGCTGCTCCGACCCGGCGCTGCTTCCCCCACCACCGTTGCCCGCCACCCCACCAGACTTGCCTCGATCCCCACCGAATCTCTCTCTCTCGACACCCCCACCTTCAGCCCCACCCGTGGGCGACGTCCTCGTTCTCGGCGACGTCGCCTTTACCCTCCCTACGACGCTTTTATCTGCCCCACCACCACCCCCGCCGCCGCCGTAACCGTACGAAGCGAGGACATCCAGTAGAGCCAGACCCCCTCCGCCTCCGCCGCCGCCGCAAGACCTCTGCTTCTGGTGCTCCTGCTCCTGCTCCTCTTGATGTTGCTGCTTCCCCGACAGTCGTGCCAGTGCTGAAACACATAAACGCGCGATTCAGCTTTAGAGACCCTTTAATTCCAAAACCCATTTACACGAGGTTTCTCTATGTAAGTACGTGTGTGTGTGTGCGCGCGGGATTCAGGGGGATAAGCGTAGGTGTATTCGTCGACAGGTCCCCACCAACGACTTCTCCCACCCCCGCAGGGTCCCCTCCACAAGGACAGAATCCTCCCCCCCCCCCCCTCATTTCCCTCCCCACTCGTCGACAAACTTTGACTTTCTCTTTCTAAAAGAGGCTCTCGCTTCTCGCTAGCTCCCCGTCAGCGTATCCAGCACTTACGCTCCCCCCCCCCCCCACCCTCTCTCCTTCGCGACTCCCACCCCGAAACCGACGACGTCGTCGACGCTCCCCACTTCTCTCGCGAAAACCCACCACGCAGCTAGTTTAACGTACGTCAACCTGCTGCTGCTGCCACCGTGTCATTCCGCTCACAACCACCGATATCGCTCTCTCTCTCTCTCTCTCTCTCTCTCCCTCCGGTATATGTCAGGTACACACAATTTTGAATTACTAACATCTACTATATGCATATGCAGGAGTAAATTTGAACGTGCGACTCGATTTTGATCGACCGGCCTCTTATACATATCGTCGCATCGTCGACTTTAGGCTGCTTGAAGAATATCAGGACCCTCGGCCACTTTCCCTCGAGAACCGTCACGCTTTTCGCACCTGACGATCCTTATCTCGACACACGAAAGTTTATGGGCCTTCCACAATGCTCGATGGTATCGTTCGCGCCAGTTTCCACTACGAAAACGTTAATCGAATGTGTGTTTGCTAATGTTCCTTCGCTATCTCGATAATTATCTGCCTTCTTAACGACTATGGCCGTGTGTATCCTACTACCTGCAACCTGCAATTGGTCGATAAAGCAGTGTTTCCATTTGGCTCCCGCGAAAACTTTAATAGATTCAAGATCATTCTCCAGTCATTATCTCCTTGACGCGTTGAGTCACTCCCCAGCCTGTTTATAGCCAAAGCGTGCAACGATGCCTCGGAGCTTCGTGAAAAATGCACGATCCAGCAAAATGTCACTCCAAAGGGAAAATGTTGAATTATCGTCGTTCCATCGCGCTTTATTATTGTGCCGCGACAGTCGAGATCCTGCAATGTTGCAAATCAGACACTCCGCTTTAACGAGCGACTTTAATATCAGATTTAATTACAGACTGGATAAAATTATTTAACCAGATACGTGATGCTTTTAATTGAATCGAGTAACCTTTTTGCCAATAAAATATTCTTCGTTAATCTTGCATTTTCCCCTTTCGTTATATTATAATTGTTCTTTACTCGAAGCAACATAGCGACGTATTCTAGAAAGATTTGGTCGCGCAGATAACAAGTCATTGTCATAGCGTAAGTGCGAGAGGGATCCATTACGCGATGACTTTTAACTCGTCGGATAACGTTAAGGGGGCGTTGTATTGTTGCACGGTTCTTATGGGCTTTAAGAGGAAAGCGCCGACCGCGATTGTCGTCGTAGGTGCCACATCGGGCCCTCACAGCGGGCCCTGGCCCTCGCAGCTCACAGCATGAGTTCAATAGAAATCATGCAGTCATTCCGATTGGGCGCCACTTGTCATTAATGACTATCCGTTTCTCTGTTTAATTAAATCTCGATGACCATCTCGCCACCTAGACTCTTCAGTAAAAAAAAAAAAAAATTATCCGCGGGTACTTTGTGCATTTCCTTCGATCATTGACCCCCCCCCCCCCTCCTCCTTCCCTTCCACTCTCAAGCATTCACGTGTGGCTCGTAGCAAACATTCGACTAGTCCGCACTTGGATCAATTAAAATTAAAGAACGAAAGGCAGCAAAAAGGTGCAGCGACAACTGCAGTAAAACCGAGTGGAGAGGGTAAAAAGAGAATCAATCATACAGGCCGTAGCTTTTGTTATTCGGTGTCGTTTCCGCGTGACTGGTGCGTTTTTCGAACAAACCAGTCGCGCGCGTCACACGTGCGTTTTGACACGTGACAGGCACGAAAGTTCGACAGAATCGAAGCACGGTAAAATCCGCGACGTTATCGTCATTGTAAAATGCCGCTGGATATTTTCCGGCAAAAAAGGGACTATGACGCGTATATTACATGGAAAACAGAAAGATCGAGGTGGGGGTGAAAAAATTGGGGTTGCAAGGGGAAGGGGGGGGGGGGAATCCGAAAAAAAATAAATAAATAAAGGACTGAAATGAAAAAGAAAAAAGAATCGAGTCGAAGGGGAATAGGAACGAGTGGCGCGATAGTGAACGAAATCGAATTTCCCACAGCAGCGTGATAAACAAAACAAGATTATCCACGGTGGTCAACGGGGCTAGGGATCCAAGCGTTTATACGAGTGCGCTCGCGTGTATGTACATGTATACGCGAGGAGACCGCTGAATTTTCCAGGGAGAGACGCGAGTTTCGAGGGGAAACGGTGGGTGGACGCCGAACACCTGCATCGAAATACTCCGTATCGCTGGATTTACGTAACGTGGAAAGCGCATTTTTGCCAGCAAACACTATACTCGTCAAGCCTGACCATCGCGATCCTGTATACGTGTGACGCAGTCACCCGTCACATTTTACG
Source organism: Prorops nasuta (assembly GCF_024137725.1). Classification (NCBI taxonomy): domain Eukaryota; kingdom Metazoa; phylum Arthropoda; class Insecta; order Hymenoptera; family Bethylidae; genus Prorops; species Prorops nasuta. The sequence goes on from NW_027116810.1 coordinate 6,639,331, forward strand.
CGATTTCTATCCCGATCACCGACTACTATTCCACCTCTCGATTCGACGCCCAAAATCTACAGTTTATTTTGTCACTTACGAGAGAGACTCGTCGTTTAATTCTATTTGGTTGCTCGTTTCGTCATCGTTTCAATGTTGCATATATCATTAAATTTTTGCTTTGTCGCGTGCGCGAGTGCAGCTTTGGCGTGACCATTTTTCGACTATATATAATATCTGACGAATCTGTCGTAGAAATATTTTGTCGGAAGAGGGCGCGCGAGTGCTTTCGATGTCTTATATATGTATATGTATAGAGAGAGAGAGAGAGGGAAAGAGAGTGATGAATAATGATTTAGAGAGACGGATATGCGTTGGAAATCATTTGTCTTTGGGGCGCCGCGCGGCACTTTACGCTCTTCGCCGTGGGCCGGCCAATCTCGGAAAGGTGGCTGGCTGTTGTTCGCAAGACGTCACGCATTTTCCAGCGACCTGTGGACACTCATTGTTCGCTCTATTCAAAGTTCGATGAATATGCGCAGAGAGCAAACCTGGCGAGATATAAAGGAGAAGCTTCAGGTATCGTTGGCGTAACGAAAGCAACCGAATAGGATTCCTCTCGGGAGCTTTATTATGCAAAAGGGTGCACTTGACACCGAGCAAATTTCCCATTTCTTCACAATAATGGAAAGTTTAGCCACTTGAGAGGGATCCGTATTATCGACATGACATTGCAGATCGAAAACGTAACTCTTCTAACAAATTTAAGAACGTCGAGATTCATCGTGAAATACAATTGCAATGTTGGAACTAATGAAAATATGGGAATAATTCTTAAATATAAATGTACGTATTTCACTCTAGTGAAGAAGAGCAACGAACACTATTAAACTATTTATCTTAAAATATCATATAGAGACGAATCGGGTACGCGCGAAAGAGTTTGCCAAAGCTCGAAATCAGCCAGAAATATAAAGTAGCACATTCAGAACGCGTTTTCGATCTACAATGTAGATTGTACAAATTCCTCCCAAATACTTTATTCCAATGTTTAAATTGTTGCTGTATAATCAATAATGTCAATTGTAGAATTTTACTTAAATAAACAGTAATCGAAATATCTTACGTACTACAGAATATTATAAAAACAATGTTGAAAATATGCTCTGGAGAATTTTGTAGAAAATTCCCCTTTGGTTAATAATCCAAGGAATCGGTGGAGCTTGGCAGAGGACTATTGAAAATGGTTGAAGGGGAGTTGCAGGAAAGAAAGCAAGAAAGCGTTGCGCAGGGTATCGTTGGCGTAACTAAACGTCAGCACAAGAGTAAAAGACTAGCTATATATATATATATAGCGTATACACGGGTATAGGATTGTAGGAGTATAGGAAGCGCGCAGGGCAAATCATCCATTACGGTCTGGGAAAGCTTAAAGGGGGGGGGGGGGGGGAGCATGCAAATTTGTCAGGATGCCTGGCGAATGGAATTCGGGTAGACCGAGGCATTGTCTCAGCTGGTCCTCCCCCCCCCCCCCCCCCACCCCAGCAGAGGATTCTCCTTTGGGACTTGGGGACTTCCGTCAATTGTTCGTGTCACGGCGCGTTCTCCGGGATTCGCGCGCCCACCACGGTTATCGTGCACTTTTAGACAATAGCCAGACACCTGCTGCCCATTGACACATCGTGGCCGAGCTAAAACGCGTGCAGAAAAGGGGCGGGCGCTCGGGAAAGGAGCCGCTAATTATTAAAACTATCATTTGTTACCTCGGGCCGGTATACGTCTCCGAAAAACCTTCCTCGGCTACTGTTATATATATATATATATATGTATAGCTTTGTGGCTTTCCTCGGAAACCCTCGCGTGTCCAACGCATCATTCTTAACAGCCAGTGACGTAATGCGATCAACGCAGCGAAGAAGAATTCTTCCCTTTTTCAATTTCGCTCACGGCGAAACTCCGATGCTCGAATTCCGCGCGACGCTGATTGGAGGATATAAATTATTACTGCTCGAGGGATCCTCGCGTAGAAATCCTGTGAACTTTGTACGTGGTACAACGAGTCGTGACAAATGGTACTCCGAGAGTTTGTCTTTTCTGCCTTGTAAACGATGATCGAACAGAGAGCGATCGATCTTGCCCGCTATATATACGAATCTAGCGCGCGCGCTCTCTGTATATACTACTGTGAAACAAGTTTTACGTAACGAGCGCGCGCGGCGTGTTCTTCCAGCCGAGCGTTGCGAAATAATGTCTGCGGCAGAAGACATAAAGTCTCACGCGAGGACGAAAAGCCAATTTAAGGCCGCGCGCTGCATGCGTAAGCGAAACTCGATATCCAATTATACTTTTCTAGCCTGAAACGTGTACCGAATGGCCTCTTGATTGCTCGCGAATCGCGATGGATCAACCCCCCCCCCCCCCTCAAACATTGCAACCGGTGCTTCGCGCTAAAACCGTCCACCCACGTTTCTCGCACATCTCTTATTGTTAATTCCCATATATAGTATATACATACACTCCGTGGAATATCCTGCCGAAAGACTCGCGTGTATCGGAAGCAGCCAAAGAGTCTCAGCTGTTCCTTTTCAAGGAAGTCCGCGCACTGGAGATTGTGCAAACTTCATCCTTGTAATTTATCTAACAACATAATGAGCGACTTCTTAGCAGCTTTGAGCTCGGCGCCACAATCGCTCGTCTTTCCGCTGAAACACACAGCGGGGCTCGGATCACTGCGAATAGTGCCATTTAATAACGATCGGAAAGTAGGGAGAGATCGATAATCCCAATATCGATGGAATTTTTCACCCGAATCGTCCTGCTATTCCACAATCTCAATTCGATATCTATATATAACATCGTTTATAGATTAAACTTTCTCGGTTTTTTGAAAAAAGAACGAACCGCCGAGGAAGATCCTTATCGTGGCCGTGTAATCATCGTGGCACTAATAATAAGAATGGTTAGATAGGTATCTGTTTCGCTGGTAAATTTTCTGAAAAAATAAAACTCGAGGATCGTCACGATGAATCGGCAGAAATAGTCGATTTGTATTGTAAAATGTTAATGACGCAGTGGCGTTATTTCTCGAGTGCTACGGTTTCACTTTTTTCTTTCTTCTCCAACAGTGGAAAATTACAGAGACGATGGGAGGAGGACGTTTGGAGTGTTGGTGAGGGATAATATTGGATGGAGAGGGGGGAGGCGATGGATTTGGTTGGGACGCGACGACATTGAAGCGACTGGAGCGTCGCTAGGTGGTTTGTACAGCACTGTAAATAGGCTGGCGAGATTGCAGGACGCGAGTAAATGGTATGTAAACCGTTCCGTGCCGACTTCACCCCTGGCCCGAAACCCCGTGCCACCCCTTCTCGCACTCCGCAAACTCCATTAAAACATTATGCACGTACGGATGCGCTGAGAAAATCAGACGCGACCGTTCCGACTCCCGTGTGGATCCCGTATTGATATTACCATCCATTCCTCACCCCCCCCCTCAACCTTCCTCCCTCTAAAATAAGTCTGCGTGAATTCCCTGGAATTTCCATTTCGCGATTGGTTCACATATATTTAGCAACTATATCGCAGAGTTTCTCAAGGTTTTTTTCAGTCTCTCCTTCGTCATCAGGAGTGAAAGGAATTATGGGATTTATTGGGAAATAATTTAAGTGAAAAAAGAGCGCCGTTTTCTCGAGGACTGCAGCTTTGCCAGTTGCAGATGAGCGGCGTCGAGTACGCGACTCGGAGCGGTGTTCAGTTTGCACGGGTGAATCTGGGCAAACAGGAGAAAGACAATGGGATGCGGTGGCGCGGGCGGGACGGCATCAGGTATGCGTCGCGTCGGGGGCCTTTTTCTCATTGGGAAAGCCGACGCGATTAGGCCAGTTTTGAAACGTAATGCAGCCGCCGTCACGACTCATGCGAGGTCATTTGTCTTGCCAGGTCGTCGTTGGACGTCGCACCGCGGGATATTATATGCCGAACGGCCTCCTCGGACCCGCAAAATAATTGTTCGCCAGATGAGTTTGGGTCTCGAAACCTCGCACGACCCAATTCCATCGACTTTTGTGATCCGAATAGAATGAGTCAACGATTGATGTTCGTTTTGAATCTTTTCCATCCACTAATATCCATCGATCCCCCCCGCAGGACGGTACCAAAATGAAGATGGACATTTTTTTGATTCAACAGCTATTACGTCTAAATAAAACGCATGCACCTTCTCCATGCGGAAATTCAACGTCTCGCGTGCTGCGTCCTGTAGCTATAAACTCGTACGTATAAAAACTATTTCCATACCACGTTCGAGATTCGTGAATAATTAAGATGAAGTTAACCGCAGCGAATAATAAAGCGAACGATAGAAATATTAGGGGTATTCGAATTATAATCCAAGCCGAAGAATAGGAGCTTGTGCGAGTGTACTCAACGTTACGTATATGTATATAGCTGATCGATGAAAAGGGATACGGACAATTATAGAAAACTACTGCTGCAGGGGAAGCCTTGCTCAACTCGATACACCGTTGACGCAAGCTTTGACCGGATTTTATGGAAACTATTGGGAGGCATGGGCGCGAATGTAATGCTTGGTAGAACTCGAGGAAGATGGAGTGGAAAAAAGATTGTTAGATATAGCTATATAGGGGGGAGGGGGGATGGAGGCATTAGTCGAAGGAAGAATTTGGGCAGAGGGAGTGGTGGAGGATCGGTGTGACAGCGTGACGGATTCGAGTGGTGTATCGAGGCGATTATTTGTCGGTTGTGTGGGATATAATATGCGACAGGTATAGATACGAGGTCGGATAAAATTCTGGTAGGCGGGTTAGAGGGATTCTGTCGCGTGACGCTGGCTCCGCGAGCCGAGACCTCGTCGTCCTCGTGAGCTTTGAAGTGGCCGCCGCCTCGGAGATCCCGCGCGTCCCCGTCGCGCGTCCTTCCAATCTCACTGATGCAAGATGGCCGTTTGACATTTTCACTACGGGAGACTATACGAGCTACGATAATAATAGGTTTAACTCCGTCCCAAGCCGAGCTTGTCGTCTGTCCGGCTGAAATTGTCTGGAAAGCTGCAGGACACGAGGTACGTGGTGCTTCATGGTGTCCCCTCGTACATTTTCCCTTGGCTCGCTCGACCAAGCGCGGGTGTGCGTTTGCGGAATCAAACTGTATATATATATATAGGAGCAGGAGAGATCGTGTGGACAAACCTAACCGGATCCCTGAGATGTGCCGCGCGCTGCTCTTCCGAGATTGCGGCCTGGCAAAAGCTGCAGAAGCCAAACTCGAGTGCGCTCCGCTGGAGATAACTCGAGTTGACTCGCACCAGAGACCAGGTAGCTCTCCTCGGAAGACAGTTTGGTAGTCGCACTGGCTCACCAATACCAATAATCAATGTCCTTCCCCGACCCTCCTAATTCCATATTATACACACATGGCAGGATTCTCCGATCTTCTTTCTGCATTAATTACGTAAGCAAAGAATTCTCAGAAATCTATATATACGATAGACGAATTAATTAAGAGCTCCTGCGGCGGGACCATCGCAATTATTTTTCGTTATATAGAATTATTAAGAAGAGTCCAACTTGCTCGTGTGCGATCGTACAGTTTTATGGCATTACGTGCGTCTATAGATATATACGTATATAGGAGTTATCGACGAAGCTGTACGGCTGGTAGCGAGGGAATAATCGAAACGGTGATAACGAGCGAAACATCGAAGGCGCGTTGTGGCACACGGCTACGCGCGCGCGTTACAATTAATATCTATTAGCCCTCTTCCGGATGGCGGTGGCGTTGTGCCCTGTGGCATGACGCGTCGGTGACGTCACTGCCGGTCAACTACAAGTATTTCGCATTAGAGGGACGGCGCGCGCTCCGATCCGGCGTTAATTAATTGGGTTAAAAAGACGTTAGACGAAATTGATCGGTCCATTCAAAGCCGATCCGAGAGATAAAGTTATTATTCGCTCGTATCAATTTGGACGCCTGCGCGATATCGCGTGTCTGCCAGTCGTATCTGTTCTTCTTATCGTTTCAATTCACCCGTTACGATCGTCCGCCATGGGAAACTATGTCTGACCACCGTTCTCTTTCCCTCATATTTATAAGCACACACACACACACACACATAATATTAGGTATAGATAGGCGAACTTGGCGAGTTCATTCGGCTAGATGTATATATATATATATATATATATATATAGAAGCGTGCGTGAAAATAGCCACTGTCCTATAATATTGAAATAATAAGAGGAGCGAGTGCATCGGGACGAGACCAGAACGGCGAACGATTAATCCCTGTATATATAGGATGTTCCAGCAAGGAATTCCTAAGCTCTCACGAAAAACAATATATCCTGCTGGAAGAAGGACGATACTCCCGGGGAAAATGAGAAATTTTCTTAAGCCTTGTTAAAAAAAGTACAACGTCACCGCGCATCGATAGTCAGCAATGAGAAAGCCAAGTTTTTCCTGCGAGTCTTAGCCGGCTTGGCTTTTCAAGTTCCGTGGCGCGCGAGAGAGCAACAAACGAAACGACAAAGGAATTAGCGAGCTATTTGCAGGAGGAGGTTGCGGAGGATGAAGAATAAGAGAAAGAGGATGATGAGGAGAAGGGGGAGAAACGCCAGGAGAGTGGACTCGCACGATTTGGCAAAGCGGGTAGTTACTTTGAAAAGGCCCCCGGCCGCTCGGGACAATCGGTCCCCGCTGCCACGAATTTTGGAAAACACTGCAGCGCCCGCAAAAGGCCCCTGCCCGCTCTTTGTCCGCCTGTCACCGGTCCCTCTGGGGAGCCCGAGCAAGATCCAATCACTGCGCCCCCACTATTCCTCATCCCCCCACCACCTTTTTGTACTTTTGCACGATGCGTGTCATCGTTATGACGTGACTGCACCCCTCACCCCACCCCCCCCCCCCCCCACCCAACCACCCTTCTTACACAATTGTCTCTAGCATCCTCGATGAAACAAACTGACAGACTTGGAATGAAAGATGCATTATTCCCATGAACGAGAAGCCTGAAAGGTCCGAAATCTCGAATGAATTCTATCCATGTTTATACATCTATATATATATATATATACATATATACTATTTCAGTTGACTCGGATGACAATGCCTTATTTATAGATTTACGAGAAACACGGGATGTTTTCTTAAGTCGAGGAATTTAAGAACGTTAAGATGGAATTATTTGATGTAATATGCAGATTGGAAGTTAGCCGGAAGCGAGCGAGAGGTCCTCGAGTTACTGAAGAGGCCCGGAGGCTGACGGGATGACGATGTGGCGAGTGTGATGAGCCAAGATATAGAGACTTTAAAGATACAATGCGATATCTGTGGGTAGCTATTGACAGAAATGGCCGTGTCATCCCGCCATGATACACTCCATTGTAGCCTGCACGCAGGACCTTCTCTCGGACTGCATTAAATCCTTCCCAGATCGTTTTATTAAACTCATAGTCTCGATTCCTCTCCTCTCCTCTCCTCAACCCACCCCCCCCCCCCCCCTCCCCCATCAATCCCTCCTTTTATCTACGATACGCTTTCGCCGTTGGAAGATGCTGCTGAATTCGTGCAGGATGCGTCAGCAGGAAAACTCGAGACTTTGCTCGTCCCAGTCGCATGATACATGTGAAAGCCACTTTAATGGCGATAAAATCCTCTTTCCATCTCGGCGAACCATCTGTTTTACCATTATACGAATCTCTGACTCGACTATAACTATAGCACAACTGTCACCCATATGATTTTCAAGCCATATCCCAGTCCCGCACGAGCCAACGCAGGCAAAAGTATCAACGTCTCGGATGAGTTTCGTGAATCCTGTCGATATAGCCTCGAGGTCAAAGGTTACACTTGGCTGGATGATTGATTTCAAGGAAAATGCAAATTGTACGGTAATTTGTCAAGCTGTTGGCGTAGCATTTCTCGAGTAAAAGGGGGAAATAAGCCTCGAGATACGAAACTCGTGTACAGAAGAGTCTAAACTCTCGAGTGCATCCGTTCCTCGGTGTGTCTTTATCAGTGGGACCAATTCACACTGATTCGAATCACATTCCCACACGTGCTAAAGTTCAATGCGTTACATCGACGAGTCGAGATAGTCTTGGAGGGTGAAGACTAAAAAACACGAGTTTTCACGTATATCGAGACTCGGCCAACGTCATACCGCTCCGAGATAGAAAGGTTAATTTCAGCGTGAAACAATGCCAACGTGATAGCGAGAAATACAAGCGTTCTAATGTAACCTATAATCATTACCTCTCTCGCTATCTCACCATCTTCCCGCCGCATTTGTTTTCCACAACAACTATTTATGCTTCACCCCTGCTCTCGTGTTGTTCCCTCTCATACACACACACACACACACACACACAAATATCTACAGAAAACCAACACCGTTCCGAACTACAGGGCTCAGTAGTAAAGGAAGCCGAGGCGTGTGGTGGACCCCCGTCCGTATAAGAAGAAAATTCATTTAAACGTGATCGTGATGGTTGTCGCTGTACACGATGCACCTTGAGGCCTGGCTGCTATTTATTCATTTGTTTATTTATTTATCAGCTTTGACGTTGCGAAAAGCGTTTATCGACGCCATAACACCGCTAATACACCCCATCATCGCTCTACTCGACTATCTTGTAATCGCATTTACCAATTTGTTTTCTCTCGATGCACGAGTTTCTCTATATCTATATACATGCAGCTAATCGGTGCTGATTTTGCCTCTGGTACTAATTTGCCAGCTCGCCTATATCGATATAATTGATAGCGAGCCGTTGACTGCAATTAACATTTACGATGAATTAAAATGCGCGCCAATGAAGTGAACGATATTTCTCATAATATTTACTCATAAATCTCGCCCCTCGATTGTTCCTATTATTTATCGCTTCAGCCCGGGGCTTCAGCTTTTTCCGTGGCTCCATGCACATAAGACTACCTAGTCGCGTAACATTATCGCCATTTTTTCAATCACAATCTTTATTGGATTATTTATTGTACTATATCGATAGATATCAATCCTATAATACAATTAGAGCTGCATGTATCGGTGCACCTGCCTACTGTTACGTTGAAATAATATTGGCTGGATTTGCAGTAGGTATATATATGGGAAAAAATCCTTAGTTTTAATTAAATATTTATTTCAATGGTTGCAAAAAATATTTACTTACGACTATTCAAGCAAAGAGCTATTTAACCCTCAGCTGGCTCTCTCGGCCATAAACGACCTCAGTTCATTGAGTAGTAAAAGAGATTCATTACATTAGTCAATACATTCCTCGATGTTTCTCAGAAACTTAAAATTCACTTTTGCCAAATCCCACCATTCTGTTAAAGTAACATTTAAAGATTATATATAGGGGAGACCGGGTTAAAACGTTACCCTTAAGGATAAAGGCTTATATTTAGGTTATTTATTAAAAAAAAAAAAAAAATGAAAATAAAACGACTTTTATATAATATAAACCTTATTTAAAGTGGTGACACAAAATTAAATAATTATTTTTATTTTTGATAAATCAAATATCTTAATTTAAAAAAAAACAACAATTTACGGTTTTACCCCGATGCATGGGTAAAATAGAGTACTCCACGGATTCAAATCGGATACAAAAAATTGATACAGACTTAGCATTTATTACATGAGAAATTATATAAATTTTCAATTTTCTAGTTAGTTCGCATCCTTCATGAGCCCATTTTAAATATTTTATGCATTGCACCCATCCTTCTTGTAATTTTGTTAATGCGCATATTTCTAATACATTTATTAGGGGAAACCCAGGTAAAATAAGATACCAGGGTAAAACAAGGACCCATTAATATAACAAAAATTATATTCCTGATTCAGTCATTAATGAAGGTACGAGATCCGATTTTACCCCGTACGGTTTTGCCCCTTAACCATACAAAGTGTATTTAAATATTATATACACACATATATATCGTATGTAAATTAAAAATACGACTAACGAAATTATAGTTAAAAATATTACAAAATTAAGTGACTTAAGTGAAAATATATATTTACTCTATTAGTCCAGATTTTGTACTGAACACTTGGAAATTATCGGAAACTTTTAAGAATTTTGTGCAGAAATGAAAAATAAAGCGTTTGGAAAGTAATCAAGCGCCAATGTTTACAAATTTTTGCTGACAAATATCTTTAAGTGGCACCATTACATATCTTACATTAATGACTGAATCACAAAAAGTAGTTTGTTATATTAATGGGTCCTTGTTTTACCCCGGTACCCTATTTTACTCGAGTTATCTCCCCTAAATTTGTAACAGTTTAAAAATTTAATTCCCATCCATCTAATAATATATTTTAGTAGTCAGGGGTTAAATTTTCCAACGGGTCAGCTATCTCGTACAGCGAAAGTGTATCAGCCAAGGGTTAAATCATTTGATTTTTGTATCTATGCAGTATATAGTATAGGTATACAATATATGTCGTCTATAGAGTGAAAATGCGTAATTATTAATCACGTTATCATTTGGAAGGGGGTTGAGATGGAACTGGGACGAAGAGTCGCAGAGTGGTTAACAATCTCCCTGGAAATTTATGCGGCCGCATTCGTACTTCATAAATCGTCTTTTAATGAAATCTGGCCGGTGAGAGGAGTTGGCTGACTGCGTGCGTAGACAGGGTGTACACGGGAGGAAAGCTCGGTTTTGCGGTTAATCGCGTCGCGTAACAAACGTTTACGTAGCACGCATGTACCGGATCGTTATCCGCTCTTGTTACCAAGGTGTCGGCAGGTTAGTCCACGCTGCGGGGCGCGAACAGGACTGCACGGCCTTTTTTTACCCTCGACTACCCCTCCGCGAGCCCATTAACGTCCAGAGCCCAGAGAACTCATCCTCCGCGTTATCTAAAATCTGGGCCTTTAACGAAGCACCCGTTGCAACCGATCCTTTTGCTGGCTCTCACGATATCGCAGCTGCTGCTTTGCTAAAATTTAAAAAGCCCCAAGAAAAAATTGTTCGAGATGAGGGAGCATTTTCCAGCTGAAACAATTTTAATCAATATTAGAACTATGGATTAAGGTACCAAAAGCTCTATACGAGGAAGAAAAACTAAGCAGTTAGAGTTTATTAATTATCAACTTATAATGTCTCGCTAATTTAGAAATTTTCCAGATATACTGCTCGATATAAAAGGTTTAAAAGCAAAATATTAATTTAAGAAATAATGTAGCACGAGGGGTTAAATTGGTATATAATATATAGAAAATATTTAATTTGGTACTTCCTTTGGGTGGACGAGGGAATGTAGCGGATACGCATCGAAGATACGTCCATGCAGATTCCGATGATGAAGAGTCGAAGTTTTAATGTATAACGCGTTGTCGTGTCCTCGGCGGCCCATTAGAGCGATAATTAATGGGCGACATCGTCGCTCGTATAAATATAGCATATTATTATGGGTGTGATATGCGGTCCGGGACCGAAGACTGGTGTGTCACATTTGAATAACACGCTCGCAAACTAGTGCATAAATTTTTAATTACAAGGTAGAGAACGAATGCGTGCTCAGTCCGTTCAGCGATTCGTCCTGCGCGCACGGCGGCGCAACACGCCTCTATCATTTATCTGGTCACATTTGTGTACTGCTATGAACGAGCCTTCCCCTGGGACAGGAGAGATATGGCCGTCGGTGACAGAATTTTATACCGCGGATTAATTTTCCTACCTATATATATATATATATACCCAAGCGATATATTTATGAATCCTCCGATAATATAAGCTCGTTTACAAATCCCTCCTCTTGTTTCTTTCCAGGCTAAAATCACAGCAGTAATCTCTCTATACACTTTATTATTGTGCGTGAATGGACTATAGGCGCGTTAACGAAATCCATAATTCTCGCTTGAACCGCGCTTGGATTATTTATCGCCTTGAGATCGATATTTCGCTGGATCAGTCGCGCATCGCGATGCAAATTGTTGCGATAAGAAGCAATAAAAAGCGATATTGATCGAATTATAGGCCCGTATCATGCTCCTTCGATAATGTAGATATATAGGTGTAATTATGGCTAATAGTTTATCGCGTTAATTCGCTATTGATTCGTTGCTGGAAATTGTCACGGGTGATGTGTATTGTATATATATATATGTGTATAAGTGGCTCGATGGGAGAATTTTTGTCGAGGCAGTCGATGCTTGAAATACGAGCATCCGGTTGTATTCGTTGCATATAGCTCGAAGCGTGAAAAATGCTGGAGCGATCTCGGCGATCGCGATGGGACACAGGTGTAAGCCTTGGATATATAGTATATATATATATATATATATACGAAGTGTAATAGCTTCATTTATTAATATGCGCTTTGCTTTACGAGGGCGGTTGCGCACCCCCATAAAGCCTCTTTCTTATGGGACCGCGCAGCCCCTTTGGTGACACTAAAATCCCCAATCTACACCCATAAGCGAGCGTTTATGGTCTCTTTGAGCTGGCCCGCCATTGACGTCTCTGTCATCCCAATTAGGATGCTGTAAAGTTCCCTTTTTTGTCAGACACTGTTTTAGACTGGAATCACCGAGACGCGGAAACATCTTCCTTCAAAGAACCGTGAAACCCTTGAGGCACGTTGTCTCCATATTTCCAAGAAATAATAGCTTCTTTGGAAAAGGGACGAGCTGAGCAAACTTCGACCCTTCGCTTCCAATCGAATGTCCTTTCGTCAAAATAACCATATAGTTTTTCTCTTTCCAAGCAATAAATACTTTCATCCATTAATTATATAAAATTAAATCTATAGTTTTGGATAATTTCACTATAATCTTGTTTTCTTTTTTATAAGAAATTCCTGGAGATTTAATTATACGTTAGAAAATATAGTTTATGTACATATATATGTATATGTATATTGGAAGGGGAACGGAGTAAGGTAAGGAAAGGAGAATACTTGTGCTGTCACCGCGTGGTCTCGGTGGAGGATTGGCTGGTGGCGCGTATTAGCAAGGGCACCGTGGATTTTCCGAGGTCGGTGCGAGAACGTTGCTAGCGAGGAACGAGTCGCGCTGCTCACCAGGGGGGATCCCACGGAAAACAAGATCTCATCTAGATAGGTAGATGCTCGCACTACGTAGCACCTACCTGACGTCCTGCTCCCTGAAACTGCCATGCACCATTAACCGAGATCCTGAGAGTTGTTCGCCCCGTCGCGCGGACCAAGTGAGATGGGAAAAAAGGGGGGAGGATATTACTAGTCATGTTGCACACGTTCACCACTTTCTCTCTCTTTCCTCCAGCAGTTGTTTTCGTACGCCTGTCTCTTTGAAAACAGATACTTGCCAGCCAACCGTCTCTCGACATTACAAAACTATAATAAGAAAAGGTTCATTCGTTTCTTCTCACTAGCAAAAAAAAAAATACCTTCGAATAACATGTTCTAAAATTTTATTCTTAGAAAATAAAACGTAGAGATAATTTGGAAGAAGGAAGGGTTGAAAGCTTGCGAGAGACACCTATCAATTATGAATAGATATATAGTTAGTAGATGGTAGCACATACATTCGCTACAACGCCGAATCCTTTCCGTTTGAGGATTATCGAGTAGGAGCGCTGCGAGAGTACTACTACAAAGTGTCCGTAACGGAGCAGCAATCTTTTCGAGAACCGGTTTATCCTCGCGGTGTACAGAGAGAGAGAGAGAGAGAGAGAGAGAGAGAGAGAGAATCAGCGAGGAGGCTGGAGAGCGTGAAAAAAAGATGGACAGGCTCGCGATTCTTTCAACGAGACTATCGGAGTGGCAATTGGCTTTAATCCGAGCGGGCGTCAAAACCTCGGCGTGGCGTGGCGCAGGACTCGAAATGGATGGGTTTCGAGCTGGCGTACACACACACACACACACACACACTTATATATGTATATACATAGTATATAGCGGTTGATTTTATCTGCTCCGGTGGGAGGCATCTGCCGATATGTATACAATGCCATAGCTCTGCCGGGAATATTACAGCCTTGACAAATTGCTGCGGTGAAGGCCGACCCCGGTAATTACGGGCCAGCGGAGAGAGAGAGAGAGAGACTACGCGGATGTAAGAGGATTGGCAGTGAGCGTTTCTGGTCTTGGAGCTGCGAATCACGAGCAACAACCGTCCGCGCGATCACGGAGCTTTTCGTCGATCCAATTGCAGATCCGCGCGATTCCTCGGGAATCACCGTCCGCTCATCTTCGCTCGCCGAGTCCCGTGGTATATATATATATATACGCTCGTTCGATTTCGCGATGAGGAAAAATACCGGGAGACCGCGTGGCTTTGTCCTTGTGCCGATATAATTGCGCGAGGAGTATCGAGGTGCAGGGGGGATACACCGGAAACAAGCGTTTAATCAGCGAGCGGCTCTTTGTTCTTCGAGTGAGTTTGGTAAGTTTTTAATCGCGTGAGTCGTAAGTCGAACCGAGCCGGAGCTCTAGCAGCGATAATAGATTTCTCGAAGCCATATTTCGACGAGTCGATGGCGAATCGTGACGCGACAACACCGGAGGGAGCTGAAATAGACACGAATGAACGTCGGGCCACTTGGAGCTAAGGGATCCCCCTGTTGTTTAGCCGACAATCGACCCTCGTCCCATCGAGGAGGGAAGCGGCAGCACGGAATTATTGTTCGCGCAATTCTATCGCCTTTCTACTCCTCCTTCTCCTCCCCCGCAGCCTTCCTTCCTTCACCTCTGTGCGCCGTCTTCTTTCCTACCGGCGTGCACGTCCGTATATATATACGTATACGTGACCTCATAGGACGATGGCTACCAGACTCGTGTAACACAGCTGATCGTTGCTATACAAAATATCCTTCTTTATATGTGTGTGTGTGTGTATATGTATAATAGAGGAATTTTTAACAATAGAAAAATATTGACATTTTTGAAACTATACCGCGAACCCTTGATTTAGGATAGAAACGATGTAACCGAAAAGATTGGAAATATTTTTAGCACGAGCAGTGCGTGTGTTCGTTAACGAAAATACTTGAGGTGTCTCTCGTTAACGTGCATTCAAGGATATCCCCGTCAAGTTCTGTCATCCTGACATCATCTTCCTGACACGGCGCTGAAGCACTTTGACTGTTAACTTATTGATTGTACACACTCGAAAGATTTCTTGAGAAAATAAGTCGAGGATGACAGTAAGATAACACTGGCACTTCATCGGCATACCGATCGAGGTGCCCGTGTACTGTAATCCCCAGCAAGATTATTGTCCATTGTCAATGCTGTACCGGTACATTACACGCGTGCAATTATGTTGAATTGACATTATCCCAAGTTGATATAAACCAACTGAGATTTCGTCATTCGCTCAAGCACAATTGAGCGCTTGTCCATCCGGAGGACGCGTAAACAAACGCTGACAATAAATCACATGCAGGGAAATTAACATCACGTTGTTATCTCTCTCTCTTTATAGTATATATATAAATATATATATATAATATTCCTCTTCCTCTGAAATACACATTATAATACGTTGCATTGATTTGAGTCAACGTAGCTCGTTACTCTGATAAAATTACTAAATCATTGATTGCACACTATGTTCAGAGGACATCCTCGGTACGTCGAGTGGACGCTTCGATATCCTCGGAGCGTTTCAAGGATGTCCCGAGGATAGTTTTGCTGCTGGAGTGTTGATTTCTATAAGAGACCCTATAATCCCTCGCGTTTTTCTCATCTGTGGAAAATGCTGACGTGGACGAGGATAGAGAGGAAAATTCATGTGACACGCAAGAGCAGTAGCACTCGGCATTGTTTGATGTTTTACTGTCCTATTGTCGCCAGTTTCCCTCAAAGACCGACTCTCACGACACGTTTATGAATTTATAGCGGTCTTTGTACATAGGACGCGGTAGTTGTGTAATATGGCGAGGAGCGCGGACAGGTACCGATCCACGGTTTATTGGACTCTTTGTTATTATATATTCGTTCGGAAAGACTTGTCGGCACGAAAGAGCACGTCTGGCTGGCTGGTTGCTTTCCGCGATGCGCTGAAAAGGCGCGCAGCCCTTTTTCCTCTCGTAATTAAGACGCGAGCATCTCTGTATACATCGCACCCTCCTACGCGCCTCGGCAGCCACCGAGAGAAAATCTTTAGAAACTTTTCAGCCGAAAGATGGATGCAGGAAAGGAAAGGGTTGTGCCCCGTTCTCTGATGATGCATAAATTAGGTACGCTAATGGGCCGAGGTCGTCGAGAGATACGGTCTTGGAAAAGACGGGAAAATATTAATGCTCCCCCCTCTCATACCATCGTCCAAACTGAGAATTTCCAAAGATCGTCCTAAGCTCCATAATTACGTGCGCTTTCGTAACTCGTCGACTGCTTCTTCGCCTCTTCGTTTTACTGGCGGACAGCTAATTTTTCCGTAGAAAGGACCGTATACGCTGATAACGCTCGAAGAATGAGTATATATAGGGAAGAAGAGAAATGGAAATCTTGCAGGAAAACTATAAAAAATTCGTGAGACAGAGACCGAGGAGGTACTCGATAATGTTCTCATTTCCTGTAACAACACACACAGTAGTCATGACAATTTGGTGGTGTGCGTGTGTGTGTGACCGAGTAACTTATAGTACCAACCCCCAGGGAACGCAGGCTGGCTGGCGGGCAAGCGGGATTGGCGGATTTTTCGTGACACACCAGGTGAGCTCCCAGCTCCAGTGACGTCATTAATCCACCCATCGTTTTTCGAGGGAGTAAGGGCATTGTGTAACAGGCGGGGGATGCTACGCAGCTGCTAACAAGGACGGGTTTGCCAACCTCCGCGCGGTGCGCCCTTCGTGCTTCCCCCGTGCGAACCTGGCACAAACACACGGAAGGGAGTAAGCGTGTGCTAGGATTCCACGCCCGTAAAGAAATGGCGGAGCACGATTCCTCGTATCGAGTCTTAAACGATGCTTCTTTCTCCCGAGCAGAGATACTACCTAAAAGGGATAATCACACATTTTCCATCGTAAAAACGACCCCACATTCGCTCCGCGGAGTTGGCTCGCTATGGAAAAGCCTGAAAAAATCCTGTTCGAACGATAATTGCTGTGCAACCGTTATATATTATTAGATGGCGAGGAATGCGTGAAATTTAATATATATATATATATATATATAGGATCGAGTGATTCGAATCCGATACAGAGAAGCGGGGTAAAAGAATAGAGGAGAGATCGGAGCAATATTATCACAGCTGTCCTCTCTTGTTTCTCTCCCGCTGATGGCACTAATCTGTAAACTCATATATACATCGATGGCGGTCCTGTTATCCCACCAAATCTGTCCATTTTGAATGATTCGTTTAATCCGGAGGATATTGGATGTAACGCCATCATGTCAGTAACGCATTACGTTGGCACGAGAGTATATATATATATATATATATATAGAGAGAGAGAGAGAGAGAGAGAGAGGGTAGGCTAGCTAGGTAATTCTAGGGAGGGGGCAGAAGGTGGGGGAACGGGGGGCTGACCACGCAGGGTCTCCCTAATGAAAGAGAGCTCAGCTCCCACTCAACTAGTTCTCATCTGTCTGCTTTCCCATGCGAAATAAAATATCGCTAATCACTCGTACGCAGGGCTCTAAGTACTTTTCGTGGGCGTCCCCATGCAGCCTATGTGCATCTGTGTACTCAGTCGAAGCCCTACTGTCGTCCCCACCAACCCCAGGCCGTACTACCCCATCGATACCGAAGGGTTTGCCATATAATAGTCACCTTGTCTAGGCGCATCCTTCCTCTCTCATTCTCTCCGTACGTCCAGTAAATCAAACATGGCCGCTCGAATCTTCTCAATTTTTCCATTACCATCTTCTTCGATATACGTATTGCTTTATAGTGTATCATAATTATACGAATTTAATTATCCAGATAAATCATGAATAATTTTTGTATTTTAAATCTATAATTATTGCTAATCACAGTATATATATATATATATATAGTTACTTTCTATCGATGTAATCTGTATAGAATATTGCGAGTAAAAAGAGAGAATGGAGCACATGCAGACTCCAAATTGACCTGGTTGTTTAGGAGAATCAGAAAAATACGGAGAAAAGGACACTCTCCCTAGGAGAAATAAAGAAAGAAAGAGAGAGAGAGAGAGAGAGAAAGGGGCTCGCGCATGATGGCCGCTTTCCTGTCGGCTGAATAAAAAATTCAGTTGTTCAAGCGGCAGTACTGGCGTAACCCTTTGTGCAGGACAGAAGGGTGCCCCTTTAGCCAAGAGGGTACCGTATACAATGCGCTGGGCGTGTGTCGTTTGGTGTGCCCTATTTACACAGCGACAGCCTCCGAGTGGGACAAAACTCTCCCTCTTTTTCTTCCTCCCCCCCCCCCCCCTCCTTTCACGAAAATCCTGCTCCGTCTCTCCCACATTTTTCTACTCGAGCTCTCACGCGATACGTTCGTCTCCGTTCGTTTCTCTTTTATAAGAGGGTCTCGCAGAACGAAGCTATCTCGCACATATATATATATTGACGTCACGCTCTCCCTCTCTCTTTGTACAGACTCTGGCTCCTCTTTAGACCGATGCGCCTGTCCCCGCTCATTTTGCCATCTCTCGTGATTCTCTCTCTCTCTCTCCACACTCCACCCCTCGCTCCAATATTGCCACGAACAAACCCCTTGCATTGTGCGACCCTCCAACGACCCCTGGCCAATCGTCGTGGCGCATGACGATTTTATTATGAAAAAGTGAAACGCCAGGGGTGGAATAGACCGAGGCAAAAGGGCTTTCGCGTGTTTAGAATGTTTATCCGAGCCGTTTTAAACGGTCGTCGCTGAAAACCGACGAGCACAATTCGTGCTGCTGTTGAAGACTGCACGGAGAGACTCTTCGTTTTCTCTCTCCTCTCTCTCTCTCTCTCCCAGTCGCCTGACGAGTTTGAGGGCCCTTAATTTCGGAGCCACACCATTTTCGCGTGCGCCCCGAGTATTACGTACTACCCACCACCGAAATGAAATGCGGCCTTGTATTCCACCCCCGCGACGATACCGCTCCGCCCTGCATTCCCCATCTGTCCTTTCCCTTCCTCCTTTTTTCCTTATTACCAATCCTCCACCAGCTTATTCCTCGCTGCAGCACGCAATACTACGATTCGCCAACAACTTTGTCCTTCCTCGTTCCAACAGTGTTGCGACTCTTCGTTTCTTGTATTTGCAACATCACGATGTGTGTCGTGTATGCTACATAGTATATATCAGTGTTTGTCAAAAAATACTACTTTTAATTTATAAAATTGTGCATTGGAATTATCGCGTTGTAATCATCCGTGTGTAGATCTAAGAGTTTAAGGTTCATACATATAGATCAGTGGGTAAGAGGGGGAGGGATGGGGGGTTAAAGATAGAGAGACGCAGTTATATCTCGCAGAAGCACCTGCCATTGCAGCGGGACGATCGATACGGTCGACGATAGATAAGACCTTGGGATACGTTCTTTGGCACATCGTGCTTCCGTGCTGTTTCACGGGGAGTCGACGTCCGAGGGGCTCATAGGCGGAAGTAATACGCATAAAAGTAACGACCGAGACCATCCAAGCCACGTGTCATCTTTCCGGCGATGGTCAAGCAACTTCATGGTCATCGCCACACTATATACCATTCATATATATATATATATATATACTCCACCGTAATTACACGCTACCAAGCTGCGCCACCAAGCGAAATACGTACGCTTCATCAATTTCGCCGTTTTTGCCGAAACTGCCAGGTTTTATAAGGTTGACAATTAGCTCGAGTAATTAGCCTTTTACGTTTTCCCTAATTTTTATATAGCTTTGGCGAGTTTGCCCCATCGGAGACTCGGTGCTGACGCGAGGCCGGAAACCCGGGGTAGCCACGGCCACCACACAGAGAGACGGTGCTGAAATAGGACCGCGAAAATAAGGTGCACGATTGGAGTGGTTATCGTTAAATGACAGAAACCGCAGTTCCGAAGCGAATGTCAGTCTGCTCGACCATATGTCGGCGCGGAACTCGTAAACCTACCGAACGTGTCGCCATTCGCGAGCTTTCCCAATGTTGCCCGATGAAAATGAAGATTTTAATCTCGCAGGAGAACAGTTATTTGGGGAAATACAGGAGAGAGGGAGAGGGTAAAATATATACAGTTTAAGATTCATGATCTTGGCAGGGAGCTAAATTGACTCGGTTGGCTCTGGAATAATCCTGTCTGATTGCGCAGGTGCGTTGGCCTTTTTTTAATTGTCATGGGGAATTAGCAGAGTTCTTTTGTTTAAGGATAAAGAGTTTCTCGAGCTAGGCACACGATGAAAATGGAGGGTTTTAGGCGCCAGCATATTGCACTGATGCGAGAGGCGCAGGGACGCCACGACATCTGCTTAAGCGGCCCGAATTCAGGCCCGAGAGCACCGTAGAAACCCGTTCCCCCTTTTTTTATGGGACGAGTGAGAGAGGAACGGATAATTAGGCTTGTCGGAATAATTGGTCTTAGGAGCTGGCTATACGGCCCAGGACCCGGTGCGCGCACCGGCCCACCGGCAATTTCTTCCAAATGCCTTTCTTGTCTTTGTTCCCTTCCTACTCCCCCCCCCCTCCCCCCACTCTCTCTTCTTTCCTCACGTTGGACCGACACTAACGCGTTTCACCCGTGACAGAATTCAATTTCGACTCATCGTCTCTCATCGAACAACGCCACTCGCAATCATAATTATTATCACTCCCAGTCCAGTTTGCTTTTAAAGTGGATCCCAATGAATATATATATATATATATAGTGCATATATGAGAGGTTTTGGTGAAAATGACGTGTGACGTCTGTGTCAGTTGCACAAGACTACACAGACATATATGTAAGGTGCGTGGAGGAAAATAGCAGTTGTACCATAGGAGAAGGAAAGGAAGGCCGAAGCTGACATTATTCTAATTAGGCTAATACCGACGATGCTGGGTGTAACGTTAATTCGTTTACGAGTTGCAGCAACGGACATGGCTATATATGAGAAACTTATATTGGGCTGACGTATTGAAACAAACCGACAGACGTTTAATGAGTTTTGTTGGCTGGCGGGGATAGGTAGGTGCATGGCCACGGGACGCTAGCACGTAGTCGAGTTATTCGTGATTGCTAATAGGAAATGTGCTACGGAACAAAATGAACGGAAGTCTCTCTCTCCCTGCCTCGCTCGCGTCTCTTGCTTCCTGCAAAATCGCACGACTTCTCCCGGAAAACACGTCGACCGTGCTGGTCACGATATTCCTAACTGTTCCACGGCCCAGGACATCGATCGTTCCTAGGCTAGCTGCGCTCCTCCAATGAACATACGCGAAAATCCGGTACCAATGCAGTCCTATATTGCAAGAAACAAATTGCTAAATTATTAATATATATTACTGTGAAACGCGAGTTGTACAGTCTGTTAAAGATGTCGTTTGCGTAGAGGATTTTTGGAGAAAAACTCGTAAAATTCTATAGGGAGAATATCGTCGAGTCAGCGAGCGTAAGAAGACAAATATTTAAATATGCTGATCGATAAAGATGATGGTAATCGGGGAGAGATCCAAAAGGGAGAAATGGTACAGCGATGAGATGCGGTTTACTATATATATATATATACTTTACTCCTGCGCGCTACTTTAGTCCGTGCATAATGCGGCGTCCTCGCCACGTCGTAGTCGTTGCATCGTCTACTCATTCATTATACATTCGAGAGTAGTTGGCTTGGCAAATGACGTTTGCAGGATCATTCCCATCACCTCCCCCCCCTTCCCTTCTTTGTTTCCGTCCTTCTCCATGTTATAATTGATGAGAATGACGAGAATGATGAGACTCGAGCGCGTTCACCGAATCGAGGTCGTTGTTTTCAACTCGCCAATCGACGTGCATACCTTATACCTATATATATATATATACATTCGTGGATATAAGTGAATCGCAAGAATACCATTGGCGCGAGTTACGAGATGATTCGATCTTCCATTGAACACTGGTCAGATAAATATCGAGGGTACTACTCGTGGTGCACTGCATGATTTATTAATCCATATTATACTTTTTACACGCTTGGCAAAGTTTTCAGGTAAAAGTTGAGCGAGAGAGAGAGAGAGAGAGAGAGAGAGAGCGATCCGGGAAGAAGCTGAAGAGTCGCGCGGTGGAAGGTATAAGAAAGAAAGAGAAAAAAATGAATTAAGGGGGAGGCGGGTCTGATAATAAAATTGTTGGAGTATTTTGGCGCTGCCGGTGGTCGCACCGGTGGCTTTGGCTCGGCGGTGTGTCACCTGTCGAAGGCGAATGAGCTTTCTCCGGTGGCTCGTCGCGCAGCGGACGAACGCATCGGAGGAGAGAGCACCAAAGTACCAGGAACTAATTTTTCGAAGGGTGCACCGCCCACGGGCCAAGGTCGACGCTCGATGGTCCACTGCCTCTTCTCGTACCTGCCGCGCGGTAACAGCGATGACTTTTGTAGCAAACTCGCGCACAGGACTTTTTGATTTAAGGTTGCGAGGTACGAGTTGGCCGAAGAACCATTCGTGCGACCTCGGCTTTCGGCGATGATCCCACGACCCGGATGCGCCGGCTGCCTGGACAAAGCCAGAGCGCCACGTCAGTCCGATCGCATGACGGACGTTTTATGTGAACTGACCACGATATCGCATCGAAGCGCATCATCGGCCTCTTAAATGAGCCAGGGAAAACCATTAGCCTTGACCAAATACCTTATATACCTAAACGATCATCTATATATATACGCGTCTTTCTTCTCCCCCGCAACGTTCATCCGAATATATAGGGGGAGTCCGGGAGACTCGAGCCACTTTTCAACAAAATTAATATATTTCCTTAACAAAACAATATAGAGAGATGAAACGGGTGGCTAAAGATAGCTTGGTGTATTGACAAATACAGGTAACCTGTAGGTTTATATTCATTGATCAAGAAAAGTGTGGCATTTATTCTTATAAAAACTGTAAAGTGACTCAAAAATCTCCCTCAGAGGTGGGAAACTTAAACCAGTGAGGCGGGAGACTTCACCATACCAATAGAAGTCGGAAATGTAAACATTAAATATTAAATTTAATACACAAATTAGTTATTAACAAGCCATGTTTGAAGAAAAACTACTTTTTATTTATCTTTTAGGATTTTGCATTGAATACAAATAAAGTTTTGTTTAGGCCTTCTGCCACGGCGAGCTGTTTTCTTTTTCTATTACTTTACTTTCTTTTTATATTGAAAAGGCATCTCACATCTGAAAAGTAATCAAATAATTTTCTATTAGAATTTCCAAATTGGGTACGCGCCTACGAAAACGCAAAACAGTGGTTTATCACTCTCTTCACAACACGGATCGTGTCTCCCACCCTATACCACTTTGGATTATTTTGTTAAAAAAAAAAAAAATTGAAATTTTTTTATACTAAACTGATTTTATTTTATCAAACTAGAGAATATTAAGAGTTAAAATACAAAGTTTCAAATAAATAACTTACAATTTGAAGAAATAGGAAGCAAAATGAGGAGTTTGCAATATTATACTTGAAACACGTCCAAACAACTTTTCCTTAATAGTAACTAGGTGCCTTTGCATAGCGCTCTTTTGTCATGCGCTAGAGTAAGCGGTGTCTAAGTATATATTTACAAAAAAAAATTCGCTTCAATTGCCTAAATATTAAAAAATATATATCAAATGGTTTATGTCTCCCACCTGGTGAATTCTCCCGGACTCCCCCTATGTATATATATATATATATATATATATAAGATACAGGAACGAATCGTTGATTAAATTTCATCAAACATAATTGCTCGGTCCATCCATCACTCGATAAACGATCGTCAACATTTATATATGTACGAATTGCTGAGAGGCAGGTTGTGACTATTTGGCCACTCGACGGTTTGAAATCGGATGATTAATAGGATTTGACAAAAGATTTCTCTTTGCGCGTGTGTGTGTGTGTGTGAGGGAGAACGGTATAAATCCGTAGGAAAAGCTGCGCAGGGCGTCGCGTGCGATTATTGATGAGGCTGGCGCTAATTACGCATCGAAGGCGTTTGGTGCGTGTTTATACGCGTGAGTCTTTGACGCGCTCGCGTTAAGCAGATGCAAGAGCGCGATGAGGCAGCCCGTTAATAACGGTGAGAATGGATTTCATATGCACCTTCTCTCTCTCTCTCTATATATATATATATATATAGGCGTGCACACAGCGCTCGAGTCGCGCATCAATCAAGATCCAAGCCGAGACACGAGTCGTACTAGGACTTCCGAGTGGCTTGTGTACGACAAGCCGTATCACCGCTTCCCAGGGAACAAATTATAGGCTACGCGGAACGTTCTCTCGCATTGTCAGTCAACTCAACTTCTGTTCGTGTGCGTGGACGTCGCGACTTATCGTGGCGTCCCGATAATTACGATCGAGCACCGAGAGATCCATCCTCCGTAAACGTTTCGTAATACGTGCGAACGCAAATTGGTAGTTCGATTGGCATATAAATCGGATGGAGCGTGGAAAATCTGCGACTCGTAAAGATTGCGATATATATATATGTGTGTTTACTGTAAAAGAAAAGGAGAATGGCTACGGAGAGGAACTGGTGGAAGAAGACGAAGAAGAAGCGCGGCGCGTGTGAAACCGCGAACGATGGTTATGGGTATGGAAATGGCGATGCTGGCTGGGATGCCATTGTATGGAAAATAGCTGACAGAAGCACTCGCTCGCTCGGTTGTGACCAAGTTGCGGAGTGGCTGGCTCTGGTGGCTCGCGGCCGAGGCTCGACGCTGGTTGGCCCGAGCGGGCCGAGTGTAACGACGTTTCGCCGGGCGCCGCGCCGTGCCGCGCGAGAGTCGAGAAAACGCGTCGACTCGGCCTCCATAAAATCGCAGGACCGTCACTCGCGTGAAACATGGCGCTCCTTCTCGGCTCCTTCGGTGCTACTTCCGCTGCACCGTCAGCTCCGAGAAACCTCAAATAACATCCACGCTCCGCTCCACCACGCTCCGAAACTATATATATATGTACGCGCGGCTTCTTGGCTATTTTGCATGGAGCATCCCGAAGCAGCACCTGCAACTCGCCGTAATTTGCTCCCATAACCTTCTTCTGGTTGCTGTTGCTGCTACCGCCGCGCTTCCTCCTCCTCGATCCTCTTATATTTCTCTTTCCCGTCTTGCTTACATAATAAATTCATTTCGTTCCTACCGGAAATTTCCCTCCTTTTATTCCACGACAATCAATCATCTCAATCTCCTGCCTGAAATCCTTTATTACAAAGACTCTTGAGATATAATACTATAGATATCAGCAAATAAGGCTTCATCATATTGTTGCGAGCATTTGGCGCATCTAATGAATTCCTTAGCAATTAAATCGTTTCCGTTTTCCACTTATAATTTTCGAAAGTTATAACCGATCGGTTAGAGTTTTATTCTCTGGGGAAAATTGCCGATGGATCATCGAGGATCGTTCATTCCTTATATACGAAAGGAACGAATTTAGGAATAGAGTCGATGTGGTGATCTCGAGCTAGGAAACACTGCCGAGGATTTCTCTCTTGACAATTATATCTGCAGGTGGGTATAGCTAAATTTATTATCGCGTGCAAAACTCGGGCTATCGAAACTTTGTATATTAACGTCATTATGCTGTATATACACGTATATATATATATATATACATACGGAGAGCCACGCATACTTAAGTATATTCCAGGGCGCCAGTTTACTTGTGGCGGGTTAGGTTAAAATTACAGTGCAATCTTCGCTATTTACTTATACGAGAAGAATCAACCATGTCGAAGCACAGCGCGAAGGTAGTTTGATAATTACGCAGATAACGATGTTAATTCTACCGAGACAAGAATTTCAAAGTGCGTTAATTGTGTGTATGAGAATCGATACGAGTCGCAGGTTGCTCGTGCGTTCGATAAGAGCTGAAAAAACTTTGCTTATTATCATTATTCTGGCGACTCGCGGATATATATCAGCCGATGGTACCAGATGTTCAGGGGACATACTCGGCAAGATCGCTGAACGTATATGTATGTGGATGATATTCTCGGAACGTTCCGAGGATATTTGCGCTATTGGGGCTACATACACACACATATATATATATATATATATATATATGTATATATGACCATGGAGCAAGGGTCAGTGACAGTTTGGTTTGATGATCGGGAGCAAACGGTGAGAATTGAAAAGCCTAGTGAGTATAGGTACAGTGTGTGAAACGGAGTGCTGCTCACCAGGTGCGCTTGCATGCACTCGTCGTAAATTATGGTCGCGCGCGCGATAAAACCACCGAATAAAATTTATCTGACGTTTACGGAGTCGGTGAGATTGGCGTGAGGCAGAATAGAACGAGACACCTCGTTGTGGCAGTGCGGGAAGGTTAGGCAACGAATGGACCTCCTGCAGGCGACCCAACGATGAATGGCATCTCTCTCTCTCTCTCGTAAAAGTCACTCGCTTGAGACACCTGATACGCGACCTTTATCCTCTTGGAATATTCAGCCCTGAGCCACTCTGAAAATTGTCACTTACGAACGTCCTCGGGGCAAAATAATTTAAAGCTCTCTCTCTCTCTCTCTCTCTCTTCCTATACATATAAATATATATATATGCACGTCGATAGAGGTACTGTATGGAAATTTTACAGGTGGAAGAACACAATGATTAGGTAGAGTCTCGCGCGTTGTACAAGCGTTTTACGAGTTCTTAAAGGTATAACACTTTCGTGTAAAGTAGGTGAGGCAAAAAATTTCACGGTTCAAATGAGTGAGAACGATCGGTGAAGGAAGAAGAAGAATCTTTGAGAAGACAGTCGAAAAGTGAGCTGCAATTACAGGGTGTTTTGTCTTTGGTCGAAGCAGAGGAATGGCGAGGTGAGGCAGGTGCGTGACGTGACGAGTCGTGTCGGTTGCCGGAGTTGAGCGACGTGTCTGCTGCTTCGATCTAGGACAGAATAACGTATTATAGAGCAGCTAGGATCTGGCTAGGAGTTGGCAGAATGAAGAAAATTGTAAGATGAAGGGGGGGGGGGGGGTGGAACGGGAAGAAGGACCGAAGGGCAATAATCCAATGGCCCTCGCCAATTACGTTCGTCTCGTGGCCATCTGCTCCTACGGGACTTGGATGACCACTCGCATCCCTGGGCCTCATACCCCTCCTGCTATACTTTCAGCGAAGGTCGCCATCAAAAATTGCGATGAGGTCGGGACCGGAGGATTCGGAGAGGAGCTGGGGGCCCTCCAATCGATATGGTTCCGAGTGCGGTTTGTCGCTCTGATCACACGATACGCGCCCTCTTTCTCGTTCGTACCCCCTCCCCCCTCCCTTCCCCTTTACCAAATAATATTTCCAACCGGCCTCTGTGGCTTGCGATCGACGCAAGGGACAGGGACGTGTCCAATTACGACGAAATTGTTGTTAATCCGATACCGTGTAGCCTCGGACCAGCCTCGCCGTACACGAATTTCAATTTAAAAAGCTCGATATAGTGTATACTCTGCCTCGGTGATAAATCTTTGGAGAAATAGAGTGGTGCTCGACTAGTTTCAAATGAGAAGAGCGAAAAAATAATAAAAGCTAGGGTATATATTGGAATGAATTTTCTGCCTCCTGATGTCTTGCCTCGTATATATATATATATATATATACACTATACAGAAGTTGAAATTTGCTTGGAAGGTTTTGAGAGTCCTTCTGGATTGGAGGGTCAGTTGGCTTCGCGCAGTGGGTCCCGAAAATTGATCACGTACCACGGCCAAGCCAGCCAGCCAGCCACTCTTCTCGTTCTCGGTTCTCTGTCATTATCGGGAATAAAAGTCACCGCTACCACTTTGGAATTCGTGTATAGCGGCGCGACAATCTTGTACGACCAGGACACGGAGAGTCAATTTCTTCGCCTATCCCTGTATCTGTAGGATTTCATGTTGGTGTGTGCACCCTTCTATAGCATATACACGTATATATCCGTACCACCGCTATGGGCCTCGTCTTTTTAACTCCGTGACTTTTTGGTCGGAGGAAAAAAAGCTAATGGGATCGTGCGGTTACTCGCAGGTGTGAGTGTCCAAGGAAAATATCCTGCGTCGATATAAAAGCGTGAAGACGCGGTAGAGAAATAAATCTAACGCGTTGAAAGAAGCAAATTCGATTGATTTGTATCGAGCACCGTAATAATAAACGCTCGGCGAGACTAAAATTCAGATTACGATCAATAATTATATTGGACACAGTGCGGGATAATTTTAACAAGTCCCAGAGGTGGAAAATAAAAAGTCGTTTATATACGTAAGTCTGTAAGAGATCAATTTTTACACCATGCAGACTTCTTTAATTACGAATGGAGCAAGGAGCTTTAAAAAGATTCCATGTAAAAATTTGAAACTTTCTCATATTAAACAATCTTGGCACATTTGTAATTCTATGTGCTGACATGCCAATCGTGTCACACGCCTCTCCTTATATATATATATATATCAAAGGAAAAGATTGTTTATACGCTTGAAAAAATATGATTTTCTGGAAAAGAATGAGAAGAGTCCTCTGCTGGCGGCAGATTTTCATTTTTCTCGTCTCTGCGAGTGTATGGTGGGGAGCAGCTGTCTCGCGAGCTTCGTATTTGGGATCGCGGCGAGTGGCAATTATTCACGGTAGATGAAAGGAGGCGATTCTCACTTGAGAAATAGGAAGCCGATTAGCATAGGACGAGAAGGCAGGCATGCGAGAGGAGGACGAAGAGAAGGGAAAGGTAGGGGAGGTGGTTTGTTTGGTAGCTATTGTTCGAGAAGGCAGCTTTCGGCCGTGTCCGTCCGAATCGCCGAGCGTGGCGACGATGTCCCAACGAGAAACTTCGGACCGGCTCGGCGAAAGCGATCCACCGGCTCGTTCGTCATCGTCCTCTTCATCATAGCGCGACGTTATCGTCATTTTCACACGTCGCTGCATCATGCACTAGCTGCGCTCGTATCTTGCAAAAGCAACGTGCACTCGCTCACCCGAAAAACTCTACTGCGTTTTTTCCTGCAATTTGTCTTAAAAAAAAGTTGGACGAAGGTGACCTATCCTTTCCACAATCTCAATGTATATATATTTAATGGCAAATATAAATATTTGCTATATAAGAATAAAAGAAAAGAAAATTGCCTATACACACAGCATAACTGTCTAAACTGGCATATTATCATAGCGACGTCCACGAGTGTGGCTGATTTACGACTAAAAACGATGCCTGTTTGCAAAGCTTAATATTTAACAAATGGGAAAAGAGAGGCACGAGGCTTTAATGTGATATTAGCGAAAGAGAAAAAATGGCGAGTTATTACGAGAATTAATGAAGTACCATTAGGTGGATAGTTTGATTGTGAGCTTAGAGATGAGAATCTTGGCGCTATTTAAGGCCACATTTCTTATTCCGCGCACGTGCACGATTAACGAGGTTTTTCCCGTTATCCCGCGCGATTCTTGCGGGAAATTCGCTCGAGTGAACGCGCGTCCCCGTCGCGTTAGGTGCACGCACTCGCTCACTCACGTGCTCGCGCGCATACGCAATTCCACCCGCTGACTTCTCTTCAGCAATTTCAACCATCTATCGGCCATTTACCTCCCGCAAATTTTCTCTTATGTACATCATACAATTTGTAGAGTGCAAAAATTACAACTTCCTCTCTCTCTCTCTCTCTCTCTCTCTCTCTATATATATATATATATATATATATGTTTTATAAAACTGTACAGTTGATCGTTGCATTCGAGTTGTTATAATTTTGTAAACGTGTAATTTAGATTAACGTATGTGGTATGTATATAGCATATGTGGCAAATTCGAGGTGGCATCCGTGCGAGAGTGTATAGACGAGTGAATAATCGTGAGAGGCATAAATGAGGAGGGGGGAGGGGGTCGATGAATCAGTGTGGTAGGCGTAATTAAATGCGTTTATCGTTTGAAGGGAAGAGAGAAGAAGGTCGCGCGCGCGCGCGAGAGAGAGAACGGCGACTAATCGAGATTCGAATCGCGAAATTAGTTCGTCGATCCTCGCGAGAGAGCCGAGAGTACACGTCCGATATATGCCGTGTGCAGCGAGAAGAGAGGAGGCTGCGCGTTCGCGTGTGGTCACCGACTTATTAAACAGGCTCATTTCTCATCGGGGCCCGGTCGGCACACACTGCGGGTCTCTCTGGCTCGTTCGACTCCTCTCGCCTCGCCTCGCCTCGCCTCGCCTCGCCTCTTAACATTATAAATTTATCAGTGAGAACGGGGCGACCAAAAGAAACGCGTTGATCGAAAGATGGAGGTAGGGAGTTCACCTCTGACCCCCGAAGTATTTCGATATACGCTCTCGTGCCGCGGAGATATTTATTGGAGATAATTATAAGAGCAGTCGTAAAGTCTTGGACTGGTCCGTTTCTTAAGCTGATATCTTACACCGGGCGAGCGCGGACTGCCTTGTGCTGTACACGTGTTGCACGGGTTCCGTACGGGCTCCAGCGATCCCATCCCCGCTATATACACGGGGTGTCCTCGCGATGCGCGGGGACAAGCCGGAAAATTTCATTCGCTTCGGCAAAACACTCAATCTCCTTGTTGTTCCTTGCTATTAATCATACGAGTCTATATATGTATACAGTACACTATAGCTACTATATCGTGTATATAGAAATCAATGGGAGAAAATCCGTGCGATTGGTGCATGCTGGTGGGGCAGGAAAACTCTCGTTGCTCCGATATAGGAAGGTTGATATTACGTCGGGTACGTACGTGGTCCCTCTATATTACTGGCTCACCTTTTGACAGGATAGCATTGGATGTGAGCTGAAGCGCGAGTGAGGTTTTTTTATCCGACCGGGCTGAAATTTTATGAAGGATAATTATAAGGTATGATTGATTGTTTAGTGGAAAGGATTGTTGTGCAGGGGCATGTGTATATACTTATTGAACACCCTGTAGTTGAGGTCGTCGATGCAATAAGGTGTGTGCTCGAAGATAGCACTCGGATAGCGAACCGCCATGCAAGCCGCGGAATGAAAATCGATCAGGGAACTCGGTGCGAGGATCGAGATGATGCATCGATATCAAAAAGTTGTAGAGTGGTTTCGCGCGCACGTTCTCTATCCGCAGCAACCCTTATATATATATATATATATATATATATATACCTCTTCGCTTCTCGCTATCCTCGCTTTTTCCTCCTCGCGATGAAATCACTCTTTCCCAGAGAAAATCTACGTCCGCGCCAATTTCGATTTGAATTTTATTCCCACTTTTCTTTTGTCTCTTTCCACCATGGAACTTAACTACCTCTGTCTCGAAACTTTTCACTTGGCATGCCTTATTAAGAATGTAAATAAATATTTTATAGTATCCCGTGGAACGAAGATTCTATAATTATTCATATGTGTGCATGTGATTATAGAAAATTGTAACTATGATTTTTTGCATAGCATATATATATTCATAAACGCGTGCATGATAGGATCGAAAGAGAGAAAATGTATAATATATTGAAAAGGTATTTGTGCTTTTAGCCGATGATTTATTGTTCAATTGGAAAAAGGAAAAAATCCCTTGTACGTAATGGATCCACGGAGAGTTACGGTTTGGCTGTCGCCTTGGGCGCGCAGCCATGTAATATCGGAACGCGGCCGAATAATTGTCGCACTGCCAGCACCGTTGAATGACGGGGAGAATTTGAGAGAGAAAGAGCGACGACGTTTTGGAGAGTTAAGAGATTTTACAATCGCTACCGGCTAATATTACGGTCGCGTGCTCCTCGAGATTACTGTAGCCGAACGGGCCTTCAAACTGCGATCTTACACGCAGACTTGCCGCGTTACTCGGGGGAAACTATGTATGTATATATATGTACTGTATATTCCGTTCCTCGACGCTACTCTTTTAGCCATTAAAAAACTTGTCAACTCGAATAGACCATGAAAACTTGGCAATTTCCTCCAATAAACTTTCGTTAAATCAATTTATCGAAAATCCTCGTTAAAACTATATACATGCGAGACCAATGAAAATTGCACGAATTTATAGTCAAATATAACATAACCAGCGACCTTTACAAGAATTGATAATCCGAGTATTGTAAAATCCTGAGGAATTAATTAAGAATAATAATGGGAGGACGAGTTAATATATTTATAGAATCTAAAGTTGCAGTATTGTGGAAATTTAAATAGTGAGAGATAACATACATAGTCGGTGCAATAAAGAAGGATAATTGTCATCGAGTCGATATTCCCTGCGGTAGACGAGAGTGCCTTGCGAGGTACAAATGGGATAACGTTGACGAGACAATATTTAGCGACAAATGTTTCCTGCGATTTCGTATCGCCTGCGATGCACGGTATTCTCCACTAGACACGTACGGATCGTACATTGAAAGAGTCCGTACAGCATATTCTTTATGTTCAACTGCCACGACAGGCACGACTTCCGCTTGCAAAATCACTCTGTTCTCATCGTTATTGGTGAAAAGTACCGCTAAGCGGGTATCTTTAAGATATACTGTATATACGATGCTTATTTCTATCCCTCGTCTTGTTATTAGTGATTGTATGCAAGTGTGGAATAATACTCACTGATATATATATATATATATATATATATACCACTCGGAACAATAATGTTTACCAAGAGCTAGGTGAACTCTGCTCCACGTGTGAACAATGAACGTACGTATTATAATCATTCTCGTTGCGCTGTTTTTTAATCCCTTTTTTATATAATACCGACAAAGGTATAATTTCAATTTATTATACAGCAATGGTCGCCCTTTAATTGTTACGTGCAGCGAGCAAAATGAAAAATGAGACCGGAAACAGAGATTCGATCGAATAAAATGTATCATAAATAGTTGTACATAAAATGGAAAATGCGATATGACCGAATTTTGTAGCGAGATCCGAATATAATCAGTGAGCTAACGTGTTCATCTAGTTTTGTACGATACACACCACAGTATATAGTAAGCATATTCGAGCGCATATTTGTATTTCCGAGTATAATTTGCGTTACACGGTTTCCTCTCGGTATGTATAACATTTCCCCTGATTATAGAAATTGTATTAATGGGGATGCGCGGAGGGTAACGTGGAATTGTAATCCGTAAAACAAATTGGTCTCAGAAATATATACGCAATAATGTGTTGCTTTTGTCTGCAATTTTTAATGTATCCAGCGTAAATACAGTAGTATCTGTTTTTGTAAAAAATCCAAATGGGTGGAATTACTTTCCGATAGAGATTCTTCCATAATTTGGCCGGGGATTTGGGTAATTAAATGCGGGTGCAAGGAGCGTAGGATGAGGAGGAGGGGGGGGGGGGGGGGGGTAAGGGTGCAATTACGTACGCGAATAAAACGACGAGATTCGGGGATCCACACGCACGCAAGAGGAGTCCCACTTGTCGCAGGAAGTCAAAAATCGCGATACCACCAGGTGGAGAAGGAGCGGGCAGCACGCCAAATAGCAGCCGCATGAATTAATTAGGGAAAATGGGTCCGGTTCGTCACGCCAATTAATCGGGAGAAAGGCAATGCACTCTCCGCTATATAAATTGCGTCAGGCGAAAAAGCCTGTGTCGACTCGCTCGACTCCTGCCAGCGGAAATCTTCCATCTTTCGTTCAGGAATCTCAAATTATTTATGACTGTGATTTTTTGTTCACTCTTCAAAGTTACTTATATATATATATATATACTTGCCTATAGAAAGTCTATTAGCCGGAAGGAGTTTTTGCGCGAAGCCAACTTCATTAAACGATCGTTGCATTAATTCGCACATTAGCACTTTACGCCACGACTCTCTTGTGTACAATCGCTTCCTCTTTGAGACGCGAACAACTGTTGATTATTCTATCCAAGTCATCGTCAAATCTCATGTCCAAGTATCACGACACTGCGTGCATGACTCAACTTTCTTACCGAGCCACGAGTTTTCCGATAAAACAGAAATCACTCTTACGTAAATCAGTTTTTTCCTTTATAATGATAAACCTGTGCGGTTCAATGATAAAACTCCCGTCAATTATCATTTCTCGGATATATAATCTGTGGATCAAAGGAGAAAAACTATATATATATATATATATATGTGTGTGCATGCGTGGAGGAGTGTAAATTGGAGAAAGATCGTATAACGAGGGCTGAAAATAAAATTTGCTAATACACGTTATACACAAAGTTTGTTCGTATATATATATACAGTGAATTTAAACGTGTGAGAATGGCGTATTTCGGAGGTCGCGTAGCCGGAATGAGTAATATTGCGCGAACATGGGTGGCGGTTGAATAAATTTTGCCGACTAGAAAATGCACCCCGATCGGTGATGTTTGCGCGATATACGCTTGCCAGAACGAGGCACGCGAGACTATGACTAAAAGGGACCAGTAATTTCTCGAAAGCGGTCTCCTTAACTCCAAGTCGATAACGTATGTTCTACAAGGGCGAGATTGCCATGTCGTCGTTTCGAAAGGGGTGAGCCTCGTACAGTCCCTACGTGCTTTGCTCTGCTCTGCTGTGCTGGGGTCGTACGGTGCACGCCCCCTTTGGCCGCACCCTTCGGGGATTAAGCCTCCCCGTTTTGCGTTTTCCTGCTCCCGCAGGGAAATCGCTGGAATGTTTGCACTGGCCCGTCATCGTGCTACCGATAAATGGCCGCGATAATCATTCCAAAAATTAATTGATTACACATTGCAAACTTTATACAATATCCGCCGAATTAAACTCATCAAACCGAACGGTCTTTTCTTTCCTATGTTTTTTTGCTGCGATATATAAAGTGTAAGAGGCGAAGAAAATTTATAACAGTGATGATGGAATAAATATTTACTCTTTATAATCGGTGGATATAGCAAACAGTGTTCTTATTGTATATTTGGGAATATATATATATACTCGAGCGAGTATTTATCGTTGATATAGATGGACGGTCAAGGATCAACCTGAAGGGTAAGAAATAGGGTAGGAGTGGGGCAGAGACTTGGCAACGAGTTGAAATTAATCGGCACTCTTCTTTAGCGTTCCTCTTTCAATGGACTATACCTCCCTCGAGTCCACGGCCATGGTCGATGGATATAGAGCTATTAATCCTGCCATCATGGGGTCTCGGAATTATTGAAATTATTATTATACAGCAGCCAGAGCTGAAATCGGAGGGACCGCGTTTTGAGATTCCACCAGGAACGCACACGAACTGTTTGCCAGTGTGTACGTGGGTGCTGTACGGTGCAGGCGAGCAGGAAGCACCACGAGAATGAGAACGAAGGGACGAAATAATGAGTCACCCGTCGAACCGCGATTACAACCTCGACTCCCGAAATACAAATCTTTCTCTGCCCTATACTATATATATATGCGCGGGCTCGATGATCATGGTTCAGCCGAAAAATTTCCGCAGTGTTGCATTCTCTCGGGGTGAAAGAGAGCCATGCTCTTTATTTTCTACATATATATATATATACAGATGGAAATGATTTCCGGCTCGTTCCAGTCAGAATTCCGCCTCATGACAATTTTTCTTTAAATCGACGAAAATACAGGCAGCGATAATAAGCTGTAATTTTGCGAATACAAAGTTGATTAAAATTCAGGGATGGCCTTGGTAGGTAGATTCGCGTGCGTCGAGTCTTCCGGCGTGGAACGAGCGTGTAATGCCCGGCAGCGTAACGCTCTCCTCTGCCACGCAAATTCGATAGCGAAATTTTACGATCTGCGAGAAGAGGGTGGAGAAGCTTGGGGGGTAACGAAAGAGGTGGAATCGCTAAAGAGATGAGCGAGTCTGCCGCGGGGGTCACAAACAGGTTAGCAACCGCGTGGTCACTTTGTTGCAATTTTTTCCCAACATTATAGGATCTCCGAAAAATTGAGATTATTGACAAAATAGCTAAGAATTAGGATATCGTGGGGAGGGGATTTGATAGGAGAAGTGTAATTTGGAAAGAAAGGAATATAGGGAGAGAAATTAAGGGTGAGGTGTATTGCTGCGAGGTAAGGAATGAAATAAAAAAAAAAAAAAAAAGAAAAGAGAGAAAGGGAATAAAAGGTGCGTGGTAGGGGATGGGAGGCTCTCGCAAACATCGAAGAGCAGGAACGAGGAGGGTCCCTTTAGCGCGATGAGATTCGATCCTGCGAGGAAGGAAATTTAGCTACTTAATTCGTAAAGGGTATGTGACTCTGTGTGCGTGCGTGCGTGCGTGTTGCAAATAGGATTACGAGAAAGCCGCACTTCAAACGACGCTTTATTCACCCCATCGCTGCCGACGAATTGACAATTGACAGAATTGATACAGTGCGGCGTAGGCCACGTGTGACTCGAAACGCTCTTTCGCCCTCAGGCGCCGAGCCGAGCCGAGCCGAGCCGAGCCGAGCCGAGCCGTTTCTGCTCTGCTACCGTCAGCAAACCACTACCCCTTTTCTCTGCATCGCATCAAACCCGCAAATTTTATATACCGCAGTTGAAAATTCTATCGGATACGCTTCACAGAGGCACATGCACCGATGGCAAATTTATATTTTCTTTAATCCTTTATATCGTCCCCGGCCGACAAAGCTGCGTTACCTCGAATGAATGAACGATCGGTATGTACCTATATAATATATATATATGCACAATATTCACAAAAACTTGTACGAAATTCCATTTTTCAATCGCCCTAAACGCGACTCTTTTTTCAGGGACGCGCTTTTAGCCAACGGAGAGTAGTTGCTGGTAAATTTGTGCGTGTATATACATATATAGGAGGAATGCGTTGGGCGATAAAAGTGGAGCGGTACGGCATATGCAAAATTCGTGGCGTATCGCGGAATTGCTTTTTCGTCTCGGTGACTACTTCTCGCGATATTGTTCCTTTCACGGTCCAATCGACGAGAGTGCTCGGAAAAAATATTGGCATTGAGGTTACAACGGATAGTGCGGGGTGCTGGTGGAGACTGGCATAAAGAAACCGTTGGAATTCCCTGCCAACATCTATACACGATAAACCCGAGTGTTTTACTACGTTTCACTGATTTTCAGCATGCAAAAGACCATCCTTCCGCTTTAGTTCGCCGAGCGGTCTTCCGTGGCGAAAACTCTTTTAGCTTGCGCGTTCCCGTCGACGCTACTTCTATCCGACGTCTCTTAATTACATACATGCGACAATCAGCAGCTATTAACGCGATACTTGGTGCAGAACCGGCCAGCTTCGTCACTCGCGTTCGACGTGCAGTATTTAATTGTGAAATTCGCTACTGCCAAATTGGTACGGGTGGACGTGGGGTAAAATGAGATATTCCATTAAAAATAGTGTTCTCGATTGAAAATTTTCATTTCAATTTTAAAATGGAAGTAAAATCAATTTTGGGGGAAACACTATACGACTTTGTAAATGATTTATACATCTACTATAACAATATATAGTTGTATTTCAAAATCAGCGATTATTATTAAAAAAGCTGAAAATTTCTTTAAGCGTGACCTTCCGACGTTATTATTTAATTAATAATGAATATAATTTATACGACGCGTCATGGATCTTCTAAAACAAGGATAATATAGTATTAATAAAATTCCGTTATGATTATATTGCTAAATATTCACGACGGCACCTGCATGTTCCCTTATGCTATGTCTATACGAAATGGAATATAACAAAACTGACGAGAGTTGAATAATTACTATATAAGAATTTTTCCACGTAAAAGTACAAATCCGTAGAAAAAAAGAAAGGAAGAAAATCGCAACAAGGTAGCGTGAGAGTTTCCGGCACAAGTCGAAAGTTATTTTTTTATTGGCGAAAGAGTCTCCGGTGGAAAAAGGCCCTCGCGGTTGAAAAGGCATTCGCCACTTAATTAAAGCATCAAGTATCATCTTGGGAGAATCGACGAGTGGTTTTCAGTGCTCGACCGCCCTTGAGAAGTCGCTCCATTGAAGTAAAAGGAGGCTTGGTCGTGATACGGGGGACAAGTATGCAAAAGTTTCCATACAATTTAATAATGAGTGAGGCGAAATGGGAGAAAAAAGTGGCTAGGAATAACATGAGCAGTTTCATAACAATAATATACTATATATATTATACAGCACCGCGAATCGAAATAATAGGGGAAAAATAGTTTGCGTTGTCCCGGAACGATCATCGATTTCTCGATCCTTTGAGAGGTCATCGGGAGGAGTTTATCGATTGGACTCACCTAGACTGGTTGTGAAGACGGTAGAAAGTGGCGAAAAGGACGAACAAAGCGAGGCTTTTGATCCCGATCGTTGGCTCGTCACAACGCGAAAATCCGATTTGTCAGGCAATTTGTTCCGCGACAAAATTTAAATCGCAAAGCGTGTTAGAGCTGGCACACTGTGGACCGTCGGACCGGGCCACCACCCGGCCCACCGTCGTCGTTCTCCTCGCCACGTCGCTGCGGTGAGGGTGTGTGCGAGCCAGTGCTCGGAATCGGATGTCCTTGCCGTCTGGGGGAGCTCAAAGTGGATTCGGATAATACGTGGTAAAATGTGTCCGAGGGTGCATCCGAAATTCGTCCGTTGTAATCTCATTTTTCCCAGCAGCCG
This sequence comes from Prorops nasuta, assembly GCF_024137725.1. Lineage (NCBI taxonomy): Eukaryota > Metazoa > Arthropoda > Insecta > Hymenoptera > Bethylidae > Prorops > Prorops nasuta. The sequence goes on from NW_027116810.1 coordinate 6,677,854, forward strand.
TGACAGACACTTCCAACGACGAAAAGACGAGTGCTGGCATATCCATTAAAAATCGCGATATCAATTCACTCTCCTCCCTATACATGCACGCATTCTATGTATATATAGAGACACTGCAAAAGCCGTATAGTCTCTTGAAACGCGTTAATCGTTCATTAGGAAGAGAGCATCGTACCGGTGTTAATCATCAAGCAGGTGAACAAATAATTCCTTCGAAATGATCGAGGAAAGTCATTGGCAAATATCGATTCTGATTTAAGGCCGTCGTTAAATATATCTCTTTCGATGAACTCCTTCGATTCGCTCGAGTACATAAAATTGCTTGCAATTATCGTTAAATCTGGTGTGTGAAGCAACAAGATAAAGTTCAGAGACACTTTACGACGGTAAGCTCGTTTTAATTATTACTCGATGGAGTATAAAACGTCTTGGCCTTCCCGGCCTCTCCGGGAGGCTTTAATAAAGCATCGCCGAAGAATTATTGGCCGGCTTAAAATATGACCTAGGATTTGTCCCTACTGTACCGGACTCGCTATAATCCTATATATATATATATATATATATACCGAGAGACCCAGGCTGCTCCACCTTGACACTTGTCACCTGATTTTATCGCATCGTTAAATGTAACGCTCTCTCTCTCTCTCCCTCTATATATATATATATATAGTATAGCTGCTAGATCGACATCAACGACGCTTAATTGTCGATTTATTGCTATCCCATTTCTCTCGAAGGAATATATATATATATACAGACGAAAAATCTATACTATACAGAATTATTGTTAATAACGCTGGAACGGCGAGCGAGTGAATTATTATTGAAAAAGGCGCGAAAGCCTGGAAGATAAATTGTATTTATTGAAAGATCGGGGTTTAATGGCCATGATAAATTTCTTTGTAAATGTTAAGTGGATTCTTTCGGAATAATTCACAAGCGGAGTCTCCTTACTCGCAGTCGCGTTTCTCGCCGGGTAATAAGTTTCTTTCGTGCATATGCGTGGCTGCAGGGCTTTACATTTTCAGTTGACGTTCGCAGGCGCGTTTCTTAATATTCCCGTTGTCACGATATTCCTTATAGCGGCACGTCGTGATTTAACGAGACAAAATTCCGAGTGCTTCTTAATCCTCGGACGACGTTTCATTATTTATTAAACTAAAGGTCTTATCGAAAACTATTGTGCACCATAATTAAGATCTTCGAAGAGTCAGCGTGATAATTACGATGACGTACGTGCCTCTATATATATATACAGGCGTGTTTGTAGACAAGTCAAACAATGCGTTTAAAAGTATATATATATATAAGAGATCTTTTGCAGCGATTCGATTATAGTCGATAGAATGACACGAACGAATTATATAATTTGATAAAAAATGTCTATTAGAACAATCAAGTTTTTCTTTTGGAAAATATATATAGATATGAAAGCAGGTTCTTCGATTTACTTCGAGCTGCTGCCGACTAATCACTCGTGATGGAGAAGTTGTAAAAAATAAAGTCGCTTTACGAGTAGCCGCGGAAATGGAGGAGTGGATATATATATATATATATATATTCTAAGAAAGGGCCGTACTCTCGTGTCACGGAAGGTGGTGAGTTCATGAAAAATATGCATCACGCGAGCTAGCCCTCCTTGTTACAGGTGCACTCCGCGTGCTCGACGTGGATATATAAGCGGCCCACTGATCGTAAAACGAACGACCCGAATCTGTCCCACGTATATATAGCATAGAGCGTAAACTCTTCTGAATAGCGTCACGCTGAAATAAAGACGACTTTTCCTTCCTGCATTTCGAGGCCGCGGAAAAATGATTTTCTTCATTTTCTTTGAAACATACAATGGAAAGGTGATATTATTTATAGAGTTGCTCTCTGCCTGTAAATGTATAAAATATAGTATATAAGAAACAGAAGCAGCAGAAGGCTGTCATTGTACTTGAAGAGACAAGAATATATGTTAAAGTAGGATCCGTTTATAATATTAATAGGCCCGGAAGCACGTATGCGTCGCTCCGCTGGATGGATGTGTTGGAGGATGCTGTTATGGTGTCTGGCAGTCTGCCATCCAGGCATATAAAATGAGGAAAAGCCTCGGTTATCGAATCGAACGGGCGAAAGGGAAAGCAAAATTCTCTGAAGCGAGAATCCTTCAACGACCAGATCGTCCAACATAGATACACCGATAATACAGCTAATATGCAACTGTCTCGCATTCCCTTATGCGTACAGTATATCGTTAGCCTAACGCGTTAGAAAATTGCAAAGGAGAGAGAGAGAGAGAGAGAGAGAGAGAGAGAGAGAGAGAGAGAGAGAGGGACCACAGATAAGGAGCTGAGAAAAAGCTGTGTAATTTTGTAGCAATATAATACATAGGTATTTTTTAATTATACATCCGCAAGTTTTTGCCAGCCACAGTATATTTTGGGAACAAAACGATTTATTCCCGAGTAGCGCAAGTTTTTGTCGTGCTGCCTTGATGAAACGATAAAACGTGAAAGGTTCTAACAAACTCGCGAAGGTTGAAAAAGACTCGGTCAGTCAGGGGGTCCGGGGAAATAACCGGTTGCCGGGGTCGTCCGGGATGGTCTCAATAACTTCGTTAACGAATAGATCTCTAGCTTGATGACGCTGCGGCCCTCTGCTCGTAACCGGCATTTAAGATTCGTGGACACCGAAATCGAGTCACACACGCGAGCCCCTGCTAATTGCGAGAGAACGAAGATGCCTTCGGAACTTGACTGAATCGCTCGACGAAGCTAGAATATAAGCGACCGGATACCGATGCACGCGATCCTCCGGCGCAATTGTATACCCGAAGAGAATAAAATCCTCGATATGGGAGCAGGCCGTACGTCGTTCGAGCAAATTCAATCCGAGGACATTCTCGTTGGAGAGACGACGAGGAAAAAAGGCGGAAAGTCTGGCATCTTTGAAATATCGATTAAACTTCAGCGGCACTTTGGTCCGAAACATCTTCACTCGACGTCTCGATCACGCCCCAAAGCTCGACGCTTTGTGGCTTTAGTCGTTTGCGGAAAATTTGTAGGACGCCTATATATATACAATATCTCCATTGGATTCTCGTTCGGAATGCGGGAAGGTGTCGGAAAGGGCCCGCGTTGCTCGTGTTTTGCTCTCTTTTTCCTCTTCTTTTTCTGCCAAAGGGTCGTCGAATTTTCTGCGTTTTACCGCGGATCAAAGGTGAGCGCCGACGAATATCATAAGAGAAAGAGACGGTTCGTGAAGCGAATTTGGCTGGACAAAGGCGGCAAAACAAATCCCAGGCGAATCGCGTATTGGTCGGTGCGTGGCATACCGGCGCGGCGGCCGCTCGAACGCCGCGCGGCCCAAGAAAAAGGGCTCCGTGTCGCCGGCACTTTTTGCCACCATAAATTCGTTCTTCCAGCGGCTTGCTCCTCGAGCGAACCAGCTGGAGCAACCAGCGCACTCCAGGATTTTACGGCTTTTCCAGACTTTTAACGACCTCGCTAAATGTCCCGAAAAAAGAAGTCGATGATAGGCGGCCGCGTCTCCTATATACAATATACATGTAGTAGTATTCTTGCGCTATTCTTTTGCTCCCTTTTTTTACGCGGTAGCTCATCACCCTTGAGTTTTCCGTCAATCGTCGTGTGCAATCCTTTTATCATTCTCTCTCTCTCTCTCTCTGTCGTATGATCGATCCACACCGGAGTATCCTTTTTACAAGAAGATTTTTCTCCGAGCGTTGTACGACTTCGGAAGACTATAAAATGAATTAACTGCGTGGCAAGAAATTTAGTGCACGAGACTCGAGTTTTATTTAGCAGGTGCGAGTGGGCAATTATTCGAAAATTAGTATATTACATTGAAGGAACTGTACTTTCTTCTTATTCCCGATGCAGCTTTCAACGCGTTAATAGCGGATGGAGTCTCGACTGCTTCACGCTCCGTTTACGATCTCGCGTCTCCGTAGGCTTTTCTCTCGGTGCCTCCTCTCTCTCTCACTTGTCGAGGCTTCATATACTTGGTTCGCTCTCCCGTCATCCATCTCGCTGGTCTGTCGGGGCAGGAAACGCCGGGTTGACGCTTGACAGTTGACACCACTTTGACAGTACGCCGCATTGTGCCATTGTACGAGCTCGCGTAAGCGTGCTGCCTTGCCATTGTTGAGCTATCTCCTGTTATCTCCATAACCTCCCCACCACGTCTCAATCTCTTATCGACTGCACAAGCTCATCCTTCTCCTCCTCCCCCCTCCTCGCAAAGTGAAATACTATTATATGTATATAAGGTGCAGTACACGTACTATATATATATCGTTTACGCAATCCCCAGTATAAAAATTCCTCTTTTTCCCTCATTTCGCACAATTTGCATAGGTACAATTGTATATTCCGCTATCTTGAACTTTTCGCATATTTGTCCGCCTTCTCTCTCTCTCTCTCTCTCTCTCTCTCTCTCTCTCGCGTTCGATAAGTTTGCTTCTTGCTTCCGACCGTGGTCGGTTTAATGTTTTGAATTTTGCAAACTCGTGCGAATGAATAATTTAGCGAGTGGATGGGGAGGAGGAGTGGGGGGGGGGGGGGGGGGGGGGAGGAACCGCGAAGCGGAATTCGAAGTGGCGAGCATTGAATAAAACGTGCGTTCGCGTGGGTGCGCGCGCGTTCCCGTCTCGGTCCTGTTGTACGTGTGTGACAGTAGGACGAGTATTCATGGTATCGTGCCGCGACAAAGCGTGTACGATCCGCAGGAATTCACACGCGTGACGTGCCCCTCTGTACTCTCTGTATATTTCCCTCGCTCCCCCTTTCGCAGGCCGCAGTCACTTTGTCCGACGTCAGCGAGACATTAACTGAAAAAACTTTACTGAAAAATGCACGTTAACGTTTGCCACGCATTGCTCGCCTATCGTACCAGCTATATACATATATATATATATATACACAGCTTAGCAAACTGTGCAATTATAAATTTGTAGCGAAATTTTATCTCCGTCGACTCGCGAACCTTGGCGTGCGCTCGTTAACGAGGCTACGCTGCGGTCAACCCGAACGGTAATTTGGATGGTTATCGTTTTTATCGGGAAATCGAAGGTGGTGCTTGTAGAGGCGTTAATGACGGATAATGGCGTGAATCATTGAAAGGATAGTTGTGGAGGAGGGAGCAAGGGCTTCGGGGATTGGCACATCGGTGCGGCGCGAGCGTAAATCCGGCGGACTTTTATCGCTGCTGCTGCAGCGGTGCACCACGCGAATATGTACGTGCTTTCGCGTGTATACATATATATATATATATATATATATACGTAGAGCGAGACCGAACCGTTTATTAGGCTTTAAGTACCTCGGCGATAATCACGATTCGGAAGCGCAACAAGTATAATCCGCTGCTGGCGCGCATCTGCTGCTTCCCGAAATCATCCGTTCCTGAGAGAAGAGGGGGAGGGAGGGGGGGGGGGGGGGAGCTTAGCCGTTGGGCTTTTAATTCGCAAACGGCTTGTTTATGGGCCTGCCGAAAGATCATCGATCGGCCTCTGAAAAACAAGCGAGTACGAAGAGCAGAGCCGCGCGAGTCAATAATTAAGAGGAGAAAGCAGAGTGAGTTACTCGCCTCTCGATCCATACACCCTGTACTTTTCATCGGCAAATTGCGGAAAGTTTTACGAGGCGGTTTTTGACAATTGTCGAGACTCGGTGGAGAAGATGCGTCCGCGAGGGTTTGGTTGGAGGAGCGATCGACGATGAGCCGAGAGGAGAGCGCGGTCGTTTTAGGAAGGTGGCGGCGGCACGCGGATGCATCTCGCGCCGTACCGCGTTTGATAATGCATTAACGCTGCTGGATCAGAATATTAGCATAGCATACGCCCATCGCATTTGAATTGAGAGGCAGCGGCCCCTCGGTGTACAAGCAGAAGCGAGGAGAAGGCGTCCCTGCGTCTCTTTGTCATGCTAATGCGGCATCCATCCAGCCAGCCAGCCGAGTGCGAGACGCGAGTGCGCGGCCAAAGAGAGATGACTCTGCACCGTTTGCCTCCGCTTCGATCTCTTCTTCCTTCCACAACCACGCTCCTCAACATCAGCACCGTGCGCACGACTAACCCCCCGAATAAGACGCCATCCGCCTCAATTTCCTATTACCATTTCGTTTAACGAGCCACCAATAGTATATATCTACCTCTCTCTCTCTCTCTCTCTCTCTCGCTCTTACTTTATTTTTGTATATATGTATATATGCTTCGCACTCATCTCTATCTCGTACTATATTAACACGAAGCTCTTAGCTCTGCTGACACGTGAAAAAATTCTTTCATCGATCGAAGAAATCTCACTATATATTAACATATAAAACACTCGATACAATGATGAATATTGCAATTACATTATTCATAAGATGACGATCTTGACACTTTACGAGTGAATCGACACATGCAAATGACAATAGGTACACGCGTCAAGTTAATAAATCCATTTACCCTTTCAATCTTTATTGTTCCTGGAATATAGCGGCAACTTAGTTAACTTATTACCGATGATGTTTGGTTGCTAGTTTTATACGTACGCTTGCATATATATATATATATATATATATACAGGGTGAGGCACTTAAGCCGCCCCAGAATATGGATGCAGAAAGGCGCGTATCTCTTCACCTATAAAAGATATTCAATTTTTGCATAGAACCTTTCTGAAAGCAAATAACAAGAGGCTTCGAAAATGTCCTATGGAAAAATTGAATATCTGTTATAGTTAAAGAGATACACCTCTTTCGGCATTCGTATTCTGGGGCGGCTTAAGTGCCTCACCCTGTATATATCGAATCAATGTTTTAAGCAACTGCTTCTTATCGGTAGAGGAAACAGGCGATTTTCCAGACGATGCTGACGTAATTAACAAGTGCAGCAATTGCGAATCTCTATAACTGGCTGTGCTTGGCAGCGTTGGCGTGTCACGAATGGAATAGACACATCGATATATCGAAGATTAGAATTAATAGGCAGCGCAAATCGTGGGATACAGTCATTAGTTTAAGCGATAAATTTCATTGGCGCTAAACGCATTTTACCACGAGCCATAATAAGTATATATATATATATATATATATATGTATACACATACGCATTAACATTCCAAGAGGAGAACTGAGGCTTATCGAAAGGATCGTCCCGAGCAATATTGTTTTAATTGCGCGTAATCGCGAGGGCTAATTAAAAAGGCGGACAATCTTTTTAGTCATTCTGCATCGCATCCAAAGATCCATCTTCTGCGCATCAAAGATATACCTAGTATATATATATATATAGAGAGCTGGGCGATTTTTTATACTCCGAAATGAAATCGAATTAACCAAGATCGATCGAGCTAGAACTCGAGTGACCCTCCCAGATGAACCTCTCGATAAATCTTGTCGGTGCGTTGCGTGCGTGTGATGTACACGCTTCAAACGCGCACGCGCGCATTTCTTATCAAAGAAAAGACGCACGATCTCCAATAACGCTATCCGCGTAAACGCGGATAATTATCTAGGATCGTAATGACGAATCGGCGCATCGTCTTCTCGATCCACGGTGCAGCGACCTTCGATCGATCGGCGATCCTCGATCATCGATCGAAAGCGTCGTACACCTTTTATGCCTGCCGATGACGATATTATATCCGACGAATGAAGCTAATGGGAGAAAAGAGAATGTCTTGGCGCAATTATTTGAATAAATTAATTTCTCATTGATCGGTTATCCCTATAATAATTAAATCCAAGAAATTTATCGAACCAATTTCAATTATATATTATATATCCAATATAACAATTCAATATACGTCGTTTTAACAAATCTATCCAATTCTAACGTTTTAAGATTTATCATATACACATAGCACACGCTTGCTGTTGAAATGATTGAGATATCTTGTAGGATTTTATGTAGGGCAGAAAAGCATAAGAGACCTTTAAAGTTTTATCGAGTATAGAATATCTTAATATTAGAGATATATTGACCGCGGGCTGTAAAAAGTGCGCAGTGGCAAGATTGCTTTCCTCGCGGATCGGCTTGGCAAACGCGTGGAGACGCGAATGGACGATTTGCGGTGGTAGATAGGCCAATGTGAGTTGCGCGAACGGTAAGTGTAACGGCGAGCTTCGCCAGAGGCTTCGCTTCCAGTCGACTCATGCACGAGCGCGATCCCCGCCGATCAACCTAGCTAGCAGCCCGCTGCCATGCAGCTTGGCGAGTTAGAGACGACGACTCGACTCGCGTCACGCCTATCTTCCAGCAAATGGACGCTTCGCCAATTAAGCACTCGCGGCTAATGTATTCTTTTGTCTCCTCTCCATATCTAACCCCTTATCTGATCCTCGTTCGAACGAACCTTCGCAAGCAGATAAGATTGGCGATAGTGCACGAGAGAAAAAAAGGCTTTTTCGCGAAAGGTTCCTATACTTGCCTTCTAAATCCTTTACACCCCACCCCTATATTCTCCACTGCGTCAAATTTCGGGGAGCTTTCGTCGCTCGGACATGGACAAAGAAAAAAAATAAACAAACAGCGAGAGAAAATTTTGAGCGTTTCTTGAACGTGGCGTTAATCGGACACTGCTCGAAGCGGACAATTAGATGAGATCAGCGATACGAGGGTGTGGAAAAAAAAATAGCGTGATAAAAGAAAAAAGATTTTCACGCGCCTTAGGTTGCCGCGGGACGTATATACATTCTGCCTCGGCAAACGCGCTTTTTCCGTTAGCGAAAGGTCGCTCTGAGCTTTGTAGACTTCCGACCCCGCCACACCCACGTATATAGCAACGCCTCTGGTTTATTTATGCACTCTTCTCCGCATTGTTTCGCGGTCGAACGATTCGTCTGCCAAGTACACCCAATTTTTTCCTCTCCATCTGATAGCAGAGGCTCGATGCAGCTAGCGCGCTTGGGCGGTTCGCGATCTTTGGCTGCTACGTCTCCGAGCAATCCGATATTTATTGGCCTCTCTCTTACTTAAGATTCGCCACTCAGATTCCAAACTAATAAGTTTTACCCGTCGAGCATTTTTCCCCACATATATATATATATATATATATAACCCCGGCATGTTTATCGCTCTATAACGAGACGTTAAAAAATTTCTCTCTGTTAAATTCTACTGACAGTGTGTATATACCAGTATGATATAGACAGAATATATATATATATATATATATATATATACGAATAATTTTGTCGAGGGTTCCCATCTCTTTCGATACTCACCCGAGTGGTGAGTATAGACTCTATCTCTCGGTGTCTATAGCGAGGAATTGCTTACCTGCAACAGAAATACATACATATATATATATATATATATATATATATACAGTGGTTATATATATTATACAGCACAGAACACACGGGGTGGCGAGTTGAAAATTTAATTAATTTCGAGAAAATGATCATTATATAGATATACTCTACATATACATATACAACAAGTGCGCGATGGTTCGTTAACCCACGCGTGCGTAAAAGGTTAGTAGCCGTGTTTCCGACAAAGAGCCTGCTTCCCCCGCTCGCACAATACGAGTAACCCCTACATACAGTACAACAAACGTTTACGTACACATGCGAGAATAATGGCGGAGGAAGGTATTGAACTTGGAAGGGAATAAAGAGCAGTCGGGGACGCGTGGCCAAACGTTAAAAAGGAAATCTCTATTTTCGTGGAAGAGCGTGTTGACGTGAAAATGCCACTCGTTGCATGGCGTGGCACACATACCGGCTGTTTGTGGTCGGGCCTGCACAAATGGGCATAATGGGCGTGGACCAAAGGGCAATGGCTCTTTTTCGTCCTCGCGTAAGACTCTTGCGTAACAGCCTCGTATATATAATTATTACGTCGCTATAAGTTGTTTCGTAGAATCTCGAAGGAATTACAATCCGAAGGAGACGCGAGCCGCACACGCACAACACACACATGTATACGTATTACAGAGAGAGAGAGAGAGAGAGAGAGAGAGAGAGAGATATTTCGGAAGAGAGTGGAGGCAGTGACGGGTGAGATTAGAGGGTTTCGAGGTTATTATTATTGAGCAGGTTATTGAGGTAAAAAAGAAGTCGAGCGCACAAGTGGTCGGACAGGTGACACAGCGTGACGGTTTCCGGGCCAGTGCGCGTGGCTGCACCGGCTGATGGTCCGGGTACACAGTTGCCGAAGACCGACCGGTCAACCCCGAGTACCGATCGAGCTACGGTGCTGGTGACACATTGCGCCGCGAACCATCTACAAAAGCGTAATAGGATTAACCTTGGAAGGGGATGATTGCTGGCCGGAAAAAGCAGATCTCGCGACTCGACTCCTTCGTTCTTTGTCGTCCTTCGCCTTCGAGCGTCAACAGGATCTCTCTCCATAGATCGCCAGATTACGTCGATCCCACAGCTATGACTTTCTTTCGTTTCTGCCATCTTCCAGTCGATGCATCGGCTGGACAACCACTGCTCGAACAGTGCTTCTTTATATTCCAACCGCATAATGGAATTATTCATATCGTCGTCCTAATTATGATTTCTTTATACTCGTTTGTATGTATATGTGTGTATGTTTCAATAAAACAACTTGATTAACTTATGTGGAGTATATAAAAATTTGCTCAATATCCAAGAAAGATAAACTCTGGCACCTTATATACGTGTCGAATGAAGCGCAATTGCTTATCTCGATGTTGCGGTACAAAGCGTCGAGAAATCGAATATGAATCGTATATAGAAGGATCGCTGGTGCGGAGTTGATTGAAAATTCGGGCGAGTGCGATGCGCGGCAGCATTTTTTGTCGTTCAACGTCCGTTTTGTTATAAGCGTGTCAAATTACACGGTGGGTGTAATTCGCAGTTTTACTTGGCGTGTAAATAGTACCAGGTTATATATAGTGCTCGTGCGTGAGCGTAAGTAGTTAATTGTCAGTGATAGCTCCGTCGACCAAAGTATATACGGAGTAGTACTATTGGGTATATGCAGGAGCAGCGTAACGCGCGTGGAGAGGTAAAATGACGCTTTGAGAAAACATGCTGGTATATATGTATATCAGTGTGTGTGTGTGTGTGGAGCGAGAGGCAGGTAATACGAGCACGACAATTGAGCTCGTTTTGAACGCGACCGTCAAACTTGTCGAAAGATTGACTTGCATTGGCTGGCTCGAGCCTCACGTGCTCCCACATCGACCCGTGAAACTCGTTAATTTAGCCCGCACTCGCAAAAAACTTGGAAATCTCATTAAACATCGCGTTTCGACAAGAAACTTTGATAAATTTCCGCTCGCGGATCTTTCGCTCTGAAAATTGTCAGAACGAATTTCAACGACCGAACAAAGCACTGTCGACTCTCTGGCAAATTTGATCGATGAAACGAGCAACTTGCGTACGCGTATATATATACCTATACGTACATCCTGGATCTATCGCTGTTGTTATCATTATTGTTATCGTTAGTGGTTAATTGGTAAGGAAGGATCGAAAGGACACGGAGCGCCGTGAACTCGCGAATCAATTTTAAGGGCGAGAGAGAGAGAGAGAGATAAGTGCAATTAATAAATCAAGTTTGTGCACGGGAGAAGTATTCAGCAACAATGGCGTAATAAATCAGATAGGCTGTTACGCTAGCGATGTTCTCACACCGTGGGCGCGCGATCCTGACACGCCATTCGAAGCCACTAAATGACACGGCAGCTTGCCGTTGGAGGAGAGAGAGAGAGAGAGAAACAAAGAGCTCGGAGAAGAAGAGGAGGAAGAAGATGGAGGAGGCTCCGCGCAAAATAGTATTGCGCTGGAAGCGGGGGCGTGCGGTAAGGAGGGGGATGGGGGTGAAACTCGGTGGCTCGGCGGCAATTAAGTTAAACGAAGCGGGAGTGGCGTGACGCGTACTTTGTCCAGCGCGTTCTCTGACGTCAGTGTGTTGCAGAGGGAGGGTAGAGACGTAAAATGGCCGGTAGTGGTGGTGGTGGTTGTGGTACTTTGGCATTTTTGCCAAGGAAACCCGATGGAAGCCTCGCAAAACCGGCGAGTGATAATTGTTTGGCTGGTACGGGGATACGCATGATGGAGGCTCGATCGTGTCAACAATGGAGGCGAGGCGCAGCAACGCGGAAAGTTATTCCAGCGTGGAGTGATCGATTGGCTCTGCGAACTTAACTCGTCCTCCGTGCAAGGACGTTCTACTGCTCGCGAATCCACCGCTGCTATAGACCGAGCTGCGCATGCTCCGCGCTCGCTCGATCGCCACGGAAGGAAAACATTATTGCGTAGGATAAAAAAAAACACAAAAAAAAATCGCAAATTAACAACGTCAAAAAATCCACGCGCTATAGCTCCCTAGTTTTTAATTCGCCCGTTAAACATCCTTGCGATTTGATTCGTGCGGAGATTTTTCGATACAGCGGAGGGGACGGTATTGACCTCGCGCGGTTCTTGTAGATTATAAAGGGGGTGGGGGGTTAAAAGCACGAGGGATTCTTTGTATTTTTCAAGAATTTTCTCGAGCGAGGCAAAGGACTTTGGAATCGATTTAAAGGCTCCGTTCGGTCGGTCTCGTCGACTGGCAGGTTCAGTCACATCGGTGTGGAGCGAAAGGCTGGAGATTTTAGCCGGGGTCATCAGATTCGACATGCAGTCCGAACAAAATTTTCTCTCGCTTTGGGTACGGCTGCTGATTCGATCGCGCGCCGCGCCGGGCCGCGCCGCGCGGACGGAGCTCCTTCGTTTCCATCCTTCCTCCGATAATCTGATAATGCAGGGATTAAAAGAGCCGCTATGGTGTATTAAATACAGATTTCAGTAATGACAGGCCGTGTCATGAATCCATCGCAATTCTCATCGGATTAATTCTAGCACATTTTCACGTAAAAATGTTCCAGGCGGAAACAATGGCACGAGTCGTTAAATTAAAACTGCCCCCAAGCTCTTCGAAAATATGGATTCGATATTTTTCTATCGCTATTCCTGTTACGTATAAAAACTAATAATGAATAAAAAAATACGCGTATCAAGTTATATTTGCGGAGAAAAAGTTTCAAAAATACAAAAACGGAGTATAAAGAATGTTTATATACGTATTTGGTGTGCTAGAGTAGTATTATATATGTGGAGAAATAGATTTTGAAAATACAGCCTTTATAGAGAGGTGTGCGTGTTCGTTGTTGGGTGACGGTTCTGCGGTGGGAAGGCCCTTTACCCGATCGCGCACAGTACCCCTGACAAATTGTCTTTTAATGCGTTCCTGCGACACGCTAGGCCACGCCTTTTGCCTTTATATCCCCAATGTCGCAACGCTTTTCACAAAAGCCAACAATCCTACGTGATTTTTTCCAATCCTCTCTCATTCTAAGTTAGCTTTCAACCCGACAGTTGGAATAACCTGCCACACCCCGTGAGAGCACCTATACTATATATATATATATATATATACATATATACCTCTGTAATTTTTATCCGAAAGGAATGTACCGTAAAATGCTTCTCTCGCGTGTGCGATTTTTTCATATACCTTCTGTCGAAGGAAGATACGAGTTTAATTGTTGAACAAATATATTTGCCAAGAAATTAGAGCAATATATGAGAAATATTCTATAATTTTCTGCCGGATTAAAGAAATTCGTGGCAGAGAAGAATCGATTGCATTCCGGAGGTTGGAATTTCAATCGAATCACCTTCACTAATTGGCCATGGGATAAAGGACGAGCGAGGGTATACCAATTGGTAAAAAAGGGCACTGTGTCACAGTCCCACAGTAATTTAAATCTCATTATATTGGGCGGCTGTTTGTGGTTTTGATACACAGCAGCTCTCATCCCGAAACGAAGAATAAGACGCGAGGTGAAGGGGACGAGTATACCGCGGGTGACCCAACGTTTCTTCCAGAGACTCTTATACCGTCTTCGTGTATTCGGCCTGGCACGCTATTGGCAATCAAGCTGCGAATACGCGCCAGCACGTATAACGACGAAACGAATCACACGCAGATTTATTCCATCGTATCGTATAAAGGCACAGGGTCTCTCGATCTATAGGAAACACCGTTAACACGACAATTTTACAAGCTTAAATTACTCGTATTTCGTCCAAGAGTCTGAAATATTAGGGACCAGTCGTGTGAGAGAAAATAAATAAAAAGGATGTTTTGTGTACTCTATAGGAGGGGATAAGGTGTATATACGCAGCTACATAGATTATTTATCAGAAAAGAAATGTTTTGGGATGTCGCAGCGTGAATCGTGCGACGCGTCGAGGGGTCGTAGGAAAATAAAAGTGGAATGTGAAAGCGTGTATATAGGAGGGTGGCCTTGGAAGAAAGGTTGTAGGACACGAGAGACGGGAGCAACAAGTGGTGGATGCTCGACGAGATCGACGGATGTCAAGCTGGGGGAAATAAAAAAGTCTCATCCGTAGCCCTGCGGGGGTGGTAGTGAGGGGCCAATATAAAGGGATGCGCGACAAGAAGGGTGTGGGTCCAAGTGTATAGTATACAGCTGAGGAGGACAGCAAAGTGTATTCCGAAAGGGGGAGAGAGAGGCTTAAACGCCTGCTCCTCGGTGACACAATACAATTTTATCGCGTTGCCTCGTCGAGTTTCAGCTTCTTTTCTCCGGCGCGTATAAGCGAGGAATTCAAAGGGCACCGGTGGTTTATATATGGCGTTATAACATGTAGCTATATATGTATATATGGGTAACCTCTTTATAGGAGGAATGGGAAGTACGTATTACCGAGTGGAGAGAACAACGTTTGCCTTGTACATTAGTGACGAGACGTTACTCTCGCTCGGTGCTGTGTATCCCGAGTCCATTACAAGGTATTATACTGTCTCAAACACGTTTTGATGTTACGCTGGATACACTCCGCCGTAATGATATGTTTTCGTTATTCGATCGTACAATGCCATAGCGCAGTTTAGCTTCTTATTTGTTATCCCTACGGCAACGTACATCATACACCATATACATGTATATATATATATATATATATATATAGTATACGATGCCAGTTGAATGATACGCCAAATTATCCCTTCGGTAAACACACGTTTGAAATTTCCCATTGAAACATTTCGTTAATTTACCAGAATCTCCTTGTTATTGTCCAATGATTCGCGCGAAAAGAAAATTAAAAAAACCTGCACACATATGCACACACATATATATATATATATATATATATATATATATATACGGAAGGAAAAAACGATAACGCAGATACGATAGAAATTGTTGTGTCGGAGTAAACAAGTTAAAATGGAAAAACAACGCAGGGCCTTCGACTATCGTGTTTCAGCCGTGTATATCGTAAATTGATTACCGCGTGGAATAAAAATTAATACTACCTGGCGTCCACCATTCGGGTTAACACGGTATCTCGTTATTTGCACTGGCCGGTGTTAGTGGAAGTTTGCGAAGTTTTAATCGAAAACGTAACATGAAAATCGCGATGAGAGTAGCGGAAAACAGGGAGGGGAGGAGGAGGAGGAGGAGGGAGAGACAGAGAGCCAGTCCTTAAATAGTTTCATCCCGCATTGTCTAAACTTTTAGCAGGGTATCGACACAATCAGTTCTCTCGCGCGCGCGGTCCGACGAAAAAGAGGAAGAAGCTATAGGTAGTTTGTAGGAGCATCGGCTTCAATTAATTTCAGGACGGCTTTGATCCGAGCGAAATATCGCGAGTTCACCCCGACGGAAAACAAATAGGCGGCCAGGAGTATCGTAACAACTTCTGATCAAGCTACTGTGCTGCTTAGCAATACGTAAAAACCAATTACGCGGGAATGCCTCTGTTGATTGGGATCGGAGACGGCCCTTCTCCGACTTGCGAATCAAAATGCCTGGGGTTTATGTTATACCATCGAAATGTATCCGATGTCAAAAGTGGACTGGCCAGAAATGCAGCTGGTGCCACGTGTCACTTTCAAGCGATTCCACTGTATTCCCTCAGGGCCAAACCCTCGATATTCTCGCTGTATTTAATAATAATTTCCCTACGAATCTCCTTCCCACTCTCATTATCTTATCATTTTCCAACCAAAACTCACTTTTCTCATCAATATTATTATATAATGTATATACCATATGTTGCTTGTTTATAATAAAAAAGCACGTGGTGAAAATCTTTTAGAAGGTGCAATAAAGGCTTTCGAATTGGTAATGAGCTGTGATAAACGATAGCTATTCGAAGGGTAAATATTTGGTGTATTATTGTTTCGAGTACGACGACTGTCCTTGAATTTAGCATATGCGGAGGACTATATATATAAACGTGACGCGTAAGCACGAATTGGGTAATCCTAGTACCCCACGTACGCTCCCGGCGACCTCTGTGATCGGCGTCCCGTGTAATCGCCAAGTATGCAGATGATTAAATTTGCAACATCATCACGGCAACCCTAAAAGCAAGTAAAGGGCTGAAGGCAACGGTTGGATCCTGTTTGATATACGCGGATGTAAGGAGTTTCACTGGTGGCTCTCCAAAGGATCGTCTTCTGCCCAACAGGCTCAAGACTTGTACATTCTCTAGCGAGGCTAGATTACAGCATGACAGATTCCACGAGTCTTCAAAGTTTCCTTCAAACCTTTTATTACCTTACTTTTCATCGTTATGGTAATCAAAAATATACCTATAATTTGATTTATTTTTCAAAAGTTGCTCATCATCCACATGCATTATCACAGAGAATCATAATTGGCCAATTCTTTCGAAGGATGTTTCCAGAGACGAAAGTTTCTGGCTGGCTCATAAAATATCATCCTGAAAAATATGGCACTCTGCAGATGTTTACATTAGATCCTCGAAGCGCCCAAGAAGAGCCATTGTCAACGAAACAGAAGGGAACGCTCATATATGTATATGTATATAGTTTCTTAAGCTCCCGCTTACATATACATGTCGAAGACGATCATCCTCATCCATCGGGACCGAGCGAGCACGAAATTCCCATTTTTTAGCCATTGTCCCCGTGAATTGCGCGTTGCTCTCTCAGAGACACGTCGCGATCCAACACCGAGAAAATATCATATTTTCAGTTGTAGTCGGGGGAAGAAAGATCGTCATAATCATCATCATTATCCATGGCTGGCTTGGCAAACTGCTTCCTAGCCAAATCCTATTGTCGACTACCGCTTTTCTGCCGGGCTCCCTTTTTTTCTGTCTTCCTGTTTCGAAAGATCGGTCAGGTAAGGTTGAACGGACGGCGGCCAATCACAATATTTTTGACGAGTTATGTCAGCGCATAATGGGTCGTTGGGATAGAATGGGTGTAGGAGGAGGAGGAGGTGGGGGATGTAAGTGAGCGAGTATTGGTATGTATAGGTATATATATAGAGGAAAGGGGGGGGGTGGGGGTAGAGGAAGGATAGAGGCTTTTTCGAAGCTTCTGGTGCAAACAGCGCGTGCATCATCTAGGCCGGTCCCGTAGTACGAACACATGCGAACTGCGATTCCTCTGCCGCCGGTACCACAATGGGTCCTTGAGCCTTTAAAAGCACAAAGACACTACACTGCTCCTCTCCCTGCATCCTGCTTATCCCGCACCGTGGCGGCATCCCTCGGGACATGGACGCTGTGGAGCGTACGTAACGCGATCAGCGGACCGTGAGTTATGAGGGAACGCGCGCAATATTAATATTTTGTATCATCCTTGCCATCCGGCGCGCAAGACGACCGTGCCAGGACCCTTGTCTGCGTCCTATCTTTCTCTTCAACCCCCCCCCCCCCCCCCCACCCCTCAACCAACTTGGTCCTTTGTCGTTTGAAGCATGCACGACGAGGCCTGCTGCTATATATATACCACTGCCTACCGAGAAAAGAACGCTCACGAAAGCGTTCGGTGTGTGCCAAATATGGAAAAAATCGCTAGAAATCTGGGCTGAGCCTTTCTTCCAGGTTCTTACGTCGCTCTTTTACGCAGTGTTACACAGCTACTTTTCTCGGAAATATATACGTATAGGAGTGTAGCCTCGTAAAACTCTGCTAAATCTCTGTATTTGTATATATAGTCTTTGGGGCCTTTGTATACAGAAAAAGAAAAAGTTCGTTTGTCATCGTACACAATTGTTAAATTGTAATTGGTGTACAGTTTTAGCTAGTCGATTGGCATTGTGTCTGGATTTTAAAATGTTAAGGCATCATCGAAATTAATTGTGGACAGTACAACAATGGTAATCCAGTTGTAAGTATCCCGCGGTGAGAGGGTCACTGTAAACGATTTTAAAACGTTTTTACCCGAACATAATAGGAACGAAGCAAATAATGCATGGGATAAATAGAAAATCTATCATTTTCATATAATATATATTGTTGTCGGTAGGTTCCAAAGTCTCAAATTTACATCATTAAATAGCGATATTTCATTATATCCAGGCGTGATACGATAAAAGATGTCATTCGGAAATTTATGGAAAGGACATTGATCAGCATTTACGATATTTTAAATTTATTCCGGTAATCGCTTAACGAAAGCTAAGTCGATAGTTTTTAATGAGCGATAAAGATTAACAACAGTAATAAAATTTTATCTATACAGTATATATAGCACGCGAATACACAGTTTTCAGTTACACTAGAAAAGGCAAGCCAATATGTGTGCGTGCGTGCTTTAGTGTGAAATCTCCCTTAACGAATGTGTCTTTTCAGTCAAGAAAAATGATGTTTCATGCTCATTTAAGAATCATACAAGGAATTCCCGGAGTCCCAGTGGACAAGGCGCCGCGCAATATATCACAACGACCACTGGCGATCGGCGTAAAGTATTTACCGGGCTGTGAATTATTTCGAGGCAATCGGGTGTCGAAAGTCGTTCTACTTCCGTACACCAGGCTCTTGCCTTGGGTTGGCTATATATATATATATATATATATATAGATGTAGCGTGGTTTTGGTTCGAGAGACGAGTGTATAAGGTTAGGTGGTCCTAAAGCAAGGAAGGTTCTTTCGAATTCGTGGCGAGACGGTGCGAGGTGTTGCGTTGTTGAGGAGGGGAAAGGAGGGGGAGGGGTGGGATGGCGAGGAGAGGTTTCTCCATTTCCTTCGGGGGGCCTCGTCACGGCGAGCGAAGGCCCTTTCTTTTCCCTGCGGACCAAGCGATGATGACAGGAGGGTTTCCTTGCAAAAACAATGCAGGATGACTGTCAGTCGGGTCGATCGCTAGGAAATCGCGTCTCGAGAGAGATCAGCGGTAGGAAAAAGAGAAGAAGAGAGTCCAAATAGAAAGAGTCGTGGAGGGAAAGGTATATGGATGATGCCGAGGCAACGTGGAAGGAACAAAGCTTATATATCTGGAACGTATAGGAGCGAGATGGACGAATGGGGACGACGATTAAGGCGAGGAAAAAAAAGGGTACGAGGTGCGACAGAGCTACCCCCGCCCCGCCCCGCCCAAAACTCGGAAACGCCTGGCCTCTGCCACAGAAAATTACAGGCTAAATAGTGATTTTCCCCACAACTCGGTTATTTACAATTATACTCTTCCTGCTGACACCCTCGGTGTGACGCCATTGTTTTGCAGCCGAGCCTCCGCAAGCAAGCGACTCCGCTCCGGCCGTGTTAATGACGAAATGCCACGGCAAATTGGCAAAACGAGCCGATAATTGTGTCCGTCATTATTTTCCGGCGTCGACAAGGACGATGCAAGCTCGGGAACACGCCGCGTCATTGCATTCCCAATTTGTATCGATCGGACTCCTTTTTCTTCTCTCGCTTCTTACGTCCCTCCCCCTCCCTACTCCTCTTTTTTTACTCCTCCTTGAATTCGTACCAGTCGGTTAGCTCTTCGACTTCTTCCAACTTCTCTCCTCCGAAGCTTTGCCTCGCTGCCCTGGAGTATCGTTATTTGGAATTCCATATAAAAAAACTCTACCGTTCAACAAGAGAGCTCTATAGCTGAGGAAAATTGCTTGTTTCGAAATTTTCGATAGATCACGTGACCTGCGAATCCCCCGGTGAAAAATTCTCTTCTTCGTCTTCTCTCTCTCTCTCTCTCTCTCTCTCTCACAAACCCTTTAAATATCCACAAGAGAATATATCGCGTGATTCTGCGTGTGTTTTGTCAATTATTATATATATTTCGCGATGGAGGCGTTGCCGTCCTTCGTGCGATGTCTTTGGCGTCTTTGCAAGGATCACTTTTTTTTCTTGTCCAATTGAGAATAATGACAGTGGTATATATAAAGTTTCGGTCGAAAGCGAGGAAACACACGTACGGGAGGATACCGCAAGACAAGAGAGAAGACAGCTTTTGTGGTGCAGAGTCCAAAGTCGATTGGTCCGTGACACAATTTTATTGATTTTTTTTACCGCACGATCCACTGGTCCGCGTGCGAAAAGCGGATGTTGGATCGCGAGTGTTTGTATTTGTCCCGATGCGTGCGAGAGACTCATTTTTTAGGCGTGTCGCGGCTTTCGGAACATCTGCGACTTCTTCGAGGCGGTCACCGATCGACTGCAGCGACGAGGAACCCAACTTGCGCTTTTATCGCCGTGTCCTTCGCGGCCGAGGATCGCCCTAACATCTGTCCCAACCAGAATGTTATATTTACGTATATATGTATAGTTACTCCCACAACTTCCGATTCCTCATTGGCTCATCGCCTAGCGTCAATAATGTTTCTGCACCTTTCACGCCGTTAAATTCCAAGGAAACAATTGCGTGCAACGGATATACCTATATATATATATATATATATATATATGCATGTATTATAGTTTGATCGAGCAATGGGTGTAACATTTGTGGAGAGATGACGTAATTGGATAGTGTATAGAGAGCACAGCGATCGAACGAAACGGTACCAGTAGTTGGTTCGCCACGTCGCGTTGCATCAGGAATGACAGGTAGATGCATAATATATATATATATATATATATATATATATGTATACAGGAAGAAGGTGGGCTCGGCGATATAGGCGGTCGTTGGTCCCCTGAAAGAGGAACGCGATGAGGAGGGTGGTGGTGGATTTTCGCATCTCTTCTGCGCCGGTGGAGTTTGGTCGAAATTACCCTCCCCGGGTGACACAACGTCGCGTAATGGAAGGTTCACATCGCATTCCTGCACGCAAGCAAGCCCGCCAGGCGACACTTTAGGTAACGATCGGTTAGCCGCACGACGGATCTACCGCCAAACGCAAATAACGCTGAAGAAGCTGCACCGAACTTCACCCCGAGCAGATTTCCGATCGATCGAGACTCGCCGCACTCTCACCACAGTTCGATTGATTTTTTCCCTTATTCCCAACTGCATTTGCATGAACACGCACCGTAATTGTAACGGGCTTTAACTTCTTCATCGGTAGAACCAGTTTTGTATATATATATATATATATATACGCTGCGCTAATTAAGATCGAAGTTCTGATCAATTCGAGTGTTTTATATTATTTTCTACGCTACACGCGTATGTAATCTATTATATTTATATATACATATAGCGTTCGAGCAAAGAACGTCGGACGCTTTGAGGAAAAATTCTTTTCCATGCAAATCAGCCTTCCGTGACCAATGGCCATCTCGTTGGATTTTATCATTGAATTCGATGGTGCAGGTTTGGTCCATGAACGAAAACGTGTATATTAAGGCGTGGCCAGAGTTTTATTGGAACTTTCGACGAGTATGGTTGGGGTTTATTTGCGTTTGTACGCTTTTTACTCATCGGCTAGAGCTAGCAGTATCCCACGGATGGATCGTGGCACGCGTGGATGAAGGATTCGCGAAACTTTCGCCTTAGCTCGACGTCCATTAGCATCCAGCGAGGAGTGGGTAAGTATTGCAGGTCTTGGAATGCTTTCGCTTCCTATATATATATATATATATATATATATATGAAACCACGTTCGACGCCGATATACATGCAGTTCGAGAGTGTGAGAATAAAATGCACTTTAACGAATGACTTTATACGCGCTGTCGACGAATTTCCCTGAGTCGCGTGTGACGAGTTCAATCTCAACAGACTCCATACTTAATTAACGCTACATATTCGGATCGTTAATGTTGGCACTCGAACCATTAACTCTCCTGTTCGCACTCGATCAGATAGGCGACGCGAAACATTCACGATTGATTAAAATCTTGGGAAAGAGCGTATATATATTATTAATGGTGATTTCTGCATTAGTTGTAGAGCTTGATCGAGGTGCCTCGATGAAAATAAGTTTCCGAAGATTTTTTCGGTGAATCTTGTTTTGAAACGACGTTAGGATGAGATTGGATGATATAAAATGCATATTATATATTTTTTTGTCTCCTTTAAATTATGCGAATTAAAGGAAGGACGCTGCATATGCGTCTTTATAGTTTGTTAGCAATTATAATTAATTAGTTTGTCTCGCGACGGTGTCGATCCCGTCATCCATATATACGTGAAAATCCT
The DNA here is from genome assembly GCF_024137725.1 of Prorops nasuta. Classification (NCBI taxonomy): domain Eukaryota; kingdom Metazoa; phylum Arthropoda; class Insecta; order Hymenoptera; family Bethylidae; genus Prorops; species Prorops nasuta. The sequence continues at coordinate 6,700,199 of NW_027116810.1, forward strand.
TCGGAGAAAAGGGATGTCACTGGCAGCTGTCAGTCGCATATAATCGGACTCGAAAATAGTGCGGCGAGTTCGCGCATCACGCAGCAGATGTTTCGCGTTTCAGCGACACTCTTGTATTTCTGTCCCACCCAGTATAAACAAACCGGAGTGACGATCGCCATCCAGGAATAAACGCGCCACCCGGCTTTCCAAGCTGCTCGATCGAAGATCGATGCCCGCCGTGTCTTGACCCCGCGAGGAAACGTAGAAAGAGACGAATATAGCGAGAGAGAGAGAGAGAGAGAGAGAGATTATTCTCGGCTGCCTCCGCAAGAATAAGCATTGTCTTCGAATCGCATTCGTTCTACCCGATTTCAAACAGATAGCCAATTTTAAACGCCTCGCGCTTCGACGAGAATCAATAAGGGACGTCGACCAAACGGTCAAAAGTCAGCTTTTATTAGATTCCCTTGAAAAAGCTTCCATATTACCAACGCTCTATCCACCAGGCTCTCTTATAGCTTTGAAGCTCGAAATATCCATAAGAGATTTTTGCTGCGTCCAGTCCACGCGATATAATTCGATGGTATACACGTGATTCTAAAGCGAGAAAATTAGTAATAATTGTACAGAGTACTCGTTCGAATAAGGTGCAGGTTTTTAATTGGACGATGCTGCGCGAGACGAGCTTCTAATCGTCGAGGACGATCGGTATTTTTTTTTTCTCGATGGATTCGGGAAACGGTGTGTTTCTCCCGAGGCACATGGACTTGGTTACGACTACGGCTCGTTATTAACAAGGAGAGCTTTGTGATGTTTTGTCGCGGGCCGCGACACGCCGTGACGAGGGAGGAATTCCTGTGCGGCCATCGCTCACTCTCTGGCCAGACTATAAAACGCTCTTTGTACGCTTCTTCGACGCGCCTTGCAGCGAGTTGCAGCTTTAACAGACAAATGTAAACACTTCGCGTGCGGACTGCGGAGACGAACAAGAGTCCTCTCGAGTGACCACGGATCACATACATCCACCAACTTAAACTACCCGTACCCGATGAAGCCCGAGAAGAGTCGAGAAAAAATTTCAGCAGCTGCGTCAAACCCCCTCGTTTGCTGCTGCTTTTCTTCTAGCAGCGAGGACTCGATGAACAAGGGGATCGGACGAGCCGCTATTCATATAATATTTACTCACTGCTCCTTATTCTTTTTAATTTTTTAATACACTGCATAAAACGCGCGAGACAAAATTATTACAATTTCTCTTCCTTTTCCGCGATATATATATATATATATACATATAAACTTTGAGTATCTATTATTTCGTCCTATTTGGTGACTATATACGTGCAATTTACATCAGTGGAGAATCGACGCGTTAGGACCACTCGGTAAATTAATTAGGACCATTAACATAGAAATTACTAATAAGCCGAAGAGGTTAAGAGGAACGTTAGGGAGAGAGGAATTACAAATTGTGGGAACAAGGAATCACAAACAGGTTTGGGAAAAAAAGTGGACCGGCTGAATGGCAGTAATCTGACCGGGCAACACCCACCACTGGCTGAAGGAGGGTACATGGCCGGCTATAGAAGGATCATTATAATTTGTTTTTCCGAGGCCTAGCCGCCTCCGCATCTCGTCGGAACGTATACGTTTACATATCAATGATACGGAAATAGAAGCCTTGGACCTCTTATCGCAAACTGGAGCACACGGGAGATCACCATAACACGCGAGCCACGCCGCGAACGGTTAAACAATCTAGGAAAATATATAATTCAGCCCTCGATGATCTCGCGTATTTCCAGTCGACATAAAAAGCGTGAACGTCGACAAAACAGTTGGCGATGACTGGTTGAACGTCCGGGGGGGGGGGGGGGGGGAGCAGACCTATATAGCTCACCGAGAGAATTTTGATCGACGTCGTGTATAATTAATACTCGTAATAACAGAGAAAGAGAACGGGAGGAAGAAACTTTTTAAATCCCTCCAACGACTTTGCACTCTTTATATCCTAATCAATTTTCACGCCCTTTTTTATCCAAACATTGCAACTCCTTCCACAACACACCTTCCTTCGCTCCTAAACGAGCCTCCTTTCTGTCAGAGTCTGCAAACTGTGTCAAATATTTTAATTCTTATTCCTCGTAAGACTGCAGTATTTAATATTGTCAGTTACTCGGATGATCCTTTCGATGCGTTTAACGACATGTATATACACGCAAGATTAATTACCGATAAAAATGTTCGAGTCGATCGTTTGGTTGCACGTGTGTGTGTGTGTGTGTGTGTGTGTGTGTGTGTGTAGAGGGCGGTGGTCGCACCTTTCTTTTGGGTCAAGTAATTATTGGGACGTTGCGCGGTGAATGGCGGCCACCCGTGGGGCCGACACGAGGTTCCACGTTGGATTCGCATGCGACTCTCAGAAAAGTGAAGGCAGAACCTAAAACGGATCACCGACAAGGCCGACGACGGTGAAGCTTTGCTGCGCTGGAGACAATGCGCCACCCGTGGCGGCGCTACAGAAATTGTTTCACCGAGCCGAAACTCTCCGCACGTTAGATTTGCGTGCAGCCAACTTGACAAAGAACGAGTGAGCTATTAATCAACGACGTACACCGATCTTCTTTCGAAAATCTAGCCACACCGCAAATCGTGATTGATATACACACCGACGCCCCGACCCGAAATCCCTTCCACAACCACGCACCAACGTCTTTTAGCCGCTAAATCTCCTAACCTAAAAACCAATCTTACTCTCTTGTATATGAATAATTTAACGTACGCGATAGTTGGATGGAAAAATATTTGCAAGCAGAGTACTCTACCTTGGCATGGGACAAGGTCAGAGAATCGCTATACGAAATGGCAGTCTCGTAGCTGAAAAGCTCTAGGTTAATGAATGTTTAACGAAATAATTTTGCGATACAATGGAACGCTCTCGGGGTAAATACAGTGGTACTCGTGTAACGTAAACGAAAACTCGGGTTTGGAGTAGGTAGGACTGGCTTACGCAAATGACACTGAAAGAAGGAGGAATGCGAGAGAGAGGAGAGAGAAAGCAGGAGGAAGGGGTGACGATTAAAGGACAAAATTGCCGGAGGGGTTAGTAGCGTCGTTGATTCGCGCGTTGGCAGCTACTGCTCCGCTGGCTCCATTGAACGCATCGGCCACAAAAGCACCTCGCCGCTACGTTAGTCTCGGTTTTGTCCGTCAGCCATATAAAAGCCAGCCGCGCTCGTTCGCAGCCCAAGTCAGCCTCGCCTGTGTGTTTTAACAGTATTTCCAAGCACTCCCACGCGCTTACTGCAAAAGCTTCGCAGTCGCGCGGATCCCTTTAACGCTCGCTATTTGCTTACCGCGAGAGAGCTTTTGTCGAGACGGCTCTCTGCAGGTTCGTTCGAACCCGAGTGTGCCGATACTCGCAGCCTGCAACAACGACTTTGCAACATTTATCAGAAACGATTTTATCTCTGCTCTATATATGTATAGAACAGGGCAAAATAAATGCTAAATGTTCATTCGAGGAATTTTAAAAGAAATAATATGGACGATTCTTGCACCATTTGCTGATATTTCGTACGAGTGTCGTCACGTGTACGAAGGAATTAGACATAATTTTAACAACGAAGCGCGCGCGTCGTCGCGTCGATATTATAACTGATGCATGTAATTATCGAACTGTGCTGAAAGCACCTGTGCAAAAGTGGATGCAAAAATGCGTAGGTTGGGATTCTCGCTCGGTTCGGCACGTCACGCGGTGTTGTTATTTTCTTTCGGCTTGGTGGAGGGGTCGTGAATATTATTCCTCGAGATGTGCGTCGGTTTGTCTGCGGCTCGCGGCGACGGGGACCGGACCGAAGCGAGCTACGAAGCTATGGTAATTCGAGCGCGAGGGACACGGGCGTGCATGCGGCCACGGATACCAGGATAAGCGTTCCTGGAGATGGCGCCTCCGGCTCGGGACCGTGCCGGAGTACGGTCCGTACCAAAAGGTATGTATATATATATATATATTCCTCGCTGGATCCCCCTAATAATATCGACCGTCTCGCGGATCAGCCGCATCCTTGCACTTGTGCCATATTTCACGAGAGTCTAGAGGGAGTCTTGTATATACTACAGCTCGAATCCTCGACACGGTTTAATCGTTGCAGGGACGAATTAAGGGGAAACGTTCAAGGTCGATGGAAGGATCGAAATTTCTACGACTCGATTGAGAATATTGCGGATATCGAAGGAGGCATTTGAGATTTGCATTTTAGAGATAAGTATCCCGAGGGTAGTGGAATGTATATCCGGTACTCTTGCGGGTGGCTGTACGTCGAGAAGAAGGTGGACAAGTTGAGTCCTGGGTCTGTGAAAGCGTGGGCGGGGCGGAGCACGCATAGCTCCCGGCCTCTTCTCCTCTTCTCCCCTTCTCCTCTCTCCTCCCCCTCGTCCTGCACCTCCAGCGTCCATCCATATACCTCTATCTCCCGCACTACCACCCCCAACCTACGCCACTCTCTCTCTCTCTCTCTCTCTCTCTCTCTCTCTCTCTCTCTCTCTCTCTCTCTCTCTCTCTCTCTCTCCCTCTCTCTCTATACGCTTCCCTTTGCTTCCTCCTGGGCCCGTGTGTTCGGCTTGCTCTTTATACCCCACTCCTCCTGCAGTATATATATCCTTTATTTTCCACCTTGTAGACCGCACTTCACTCCCGTTTTTCTCTCTTTCTTGTCTTGGTCCGCTAGGATCTGGGATGACGTCGGGACTCTAATGCTTCTGGGCTCTCTATACTATATATACGCGCATCCGATTGGTTGCAGACGCGCACACAGTTGCGGAGATGCTGGACGAGGGAAATTACACGTTGAGCCCACCCGTCGCCCTGCCGCGGGTCGTCTCTCTCTCTCTCTCTCTCTCTCTCCCGCTCGAGCGTTTTACTCTACCAGACGATCGTCCCGCACCACGAGGAAACCCCGAAGGATCCGTTCGGGATGAGAAACGTCTACCACCCTCCCCACACCCATCCACCCGCACCACCAAACTTTACCTTTCCCTTGAGTAGACTGCAGCAGTCAAGTACGGAGAGGAAGGTCGGCAATTAACTGTTACGCTGTATCAACATTGCACTGCCTCCACTGGACCATCCCAATGATCCGCACTTACAAGTACACGCGAATATCCCTGCAGACATTTTTCTTTCAAATATTTGCTACTCTTTTTTTATAAATATACTATGAATTATGATCTATGAATTTTTCTAAGAAATTGCTTCTACTTTATAATATTTCTTGGTTGTATAATACCAAGAAGAATATTAAGAGGAAAGTGAAAATAGAAAATTATTCTTTTTCTTACAAACTGTTCGTCGTTCGTTTCTATTGTCAATCATCCATCAAAAAATCCCATGCTATTTTTTATTAGGTAAATCTAGCGTCACGATTGCTGATAATCGTCTACTTTTAGTCCAGAAAGCCACTGACAATGCCGAACGAAAGAAATTTTTATTTATTTAAAGGAAACATTATTTTAAACGTGAAAAAGAGGATTTTACAGGTTATACTATATAGGTAAGTAGCATAGTTGCGACCGAGGTCAGGCACTCGCGTGTACCGCGTTTACGCAATTAACATTCGGTTTAATTGGTCGACTGGGCCGAACGGTCCTCATCGGCAGGCTATCGTTAGTCGAGCAGCGCCCTGGCAACACTTGGCCAGGTTTCTACTCATTTATTTACAAGCAACCAGTGGTGGCCGCGACTCGACACGCTCGCCACATAATTGCCTTCCGCGCAGGAGAACATCGCGACCGTGACGTTCATGGACTTTCCGCGCCCAACAGTTTCCCGATTCCGACCAATTAAACCGCTTCCTCCTTTCGCGGAATTTCCAACCATCGGAAAACCAGCGTTTCACATCGAGACCAAAATCTACCATTAACCCTTATTTAGGGAAAATTCTATTATTATACATTTATATGACCAGAAACGACAAATCCTGCAACAACGAATATTAATAAAAACTATACATTTCCACGGAAAGATTCTCCCGTTGCAGAATACGGCCTACATTCATGAGAAATCAGTTGAACGCGCAATGACAGATCGTTCCTCGCGAGATATATGCCTCGGATAAAGATTTTCACGGAACTTTCGCAGAGCGCGCGATAATGAATGGACGAGAGTCGAGTCACGAAAGAGCTAATCGTTTCCGGAGAATGTACACGGCTGCGTGCATCTTCTCGTTACAATTGAGCGCGCCGAAAGAGGCGATTTCCATTCCAAGAGGAAAACCGTACACGCTCGCTAACTCGAAAGACCGGGGCGATTCGCGGCGTGCAGAAAACTTTCGCGGCGCTGGTCTCTCGGGAGGCGCGCGCGCATACACACACACACACACACACGGACGGTTACAAGGTGGGAATATTTAGAAGCTTGGCTGGGGCGCGCGATAAGTAATTAAAGTATCGACGCGAAGGCGGTCAGCTGCGAAATGGCGAGTGTGCCACGCCACGGCGAGTCGCGCGCGGAGAAAAGCGTGAAACTAATTTCGCCTTATCTCGCGCGGGCTCCGTTGGAAGCGATAGATAGGCGCGGATAAGTCGCGACCTTTAACGCGGGGAGATCAAACTAATATAAATTGAGAGAACTCGGAATTTCCTGCCTCGGCCAATTCTCGCCTAGCGCGGGATCTTTCATAACTGATGCCGATGCTATCCTGCGGAGGATCGAAATAAACTCCGTTATACTCTACTCGTCGCATGGCTCGTGTACAGCAGTGAAATAATAAGATTGTGCAAAACGTGAAAGCTCCACTTGCCGAACGAAATCACTTAATTCGACGAGTCTTCGCGGAAACGCCTTTGCAGCTTCTATACCGCGAGCATATCTGCCGCAGCGAAACGATCTCCAAGAGTCGAGTCTGTGTCTGCCTTGGGATGAGAAACAATAATGAGGAATCACGAGTTCACGATTTCTGTCGCACGACGCGAGTGTCGATGTTGGCTGACTTTTATGGCCGGGGGAGGGGGGGGGGGGGGGGATGAGGAGTAACGTGAAAAATCGAAGGAACAAAATACCGCGGGCTCGGAAGAGTCTCGTCGACTCGAGGCGAGAAAGTAGCTCCTTATTGCTATATACATATGTAGCTCCCTTCTCATGTATATATATATGTATACGTTCGCCTCCTCTGACGCAATCGAAGAAGCCCGGCCAGGCCCCAGATCACAGATTAAACAACACTCGAGTCCTTCTCCTCGATAATTACCTAGACCAGGGTAATTGCTGCAATCCGTGAACGGCACGCAGTTACCGCGATAATTCGACGAACGGTGATTTCAAGTCAGATTGGCCGAGCAGAAGTTACGTTATACGCGCGCGAGAAGCGCCGAAGTTGAAATTGGTTCGGTTGCAGAAATTGAGTGTTCCCTCGTTTCGTCCCCTCCCCCTCTAACCCCCCCGAGTCACCCCCACCAATCGGTAGAGCCTGGGAAAATGCGATCGTCCAAATCGACGTGAATTACGCGTTCGCACCTGTATGTACCTGTGCCCGTGTGTGTGCGCATGTATATATGTATAGCTAAGCTGCGATATACGCGGGATGTCGATTAGGCACGAAATCGTGGTACTACTTCGTCGTATATGTATATATATATCCAGTGTAACTATACGATCTGTATATATATATATATATATATAGCGATGAAATTCGCGCCCCACGTGCGACGCCTTTTCTTGGACTTGCATGTAATTGACGCGGTGCACGAACCACGCGCGAAATTGAAGTGGCGCCATTTTCCGTTATTAACGCCCAATCGTTTTCGCGAAAATCTACTTGTATTCCAGTGAATTCGACTTTCGAAATGTCAAAACTGAATAACAATTTCAACGTTGAATCACTATAGAAGGATATAGCGTATATATACATATATAGTCAGGCGCGCGTGTCTCTCTTGCGATCTTTAATAATTTTCTACTGGCAGAAAAAGCCAAGAAGAAGTGTAAAATGTAAAGTAGGCGTAGAGAGAAAGAGAGAGAGAGAGAGAAAGAAAAAAAAGTGAAAGCGAATAAATATCCATGTCGTGCTAGACGGTTCGGGAAGGTAGAGATATGACAGATATGTTGTTCAGTTTTAATTATAGGGGTCCTTCCGAGAGTAGTACCTCACGCGAACTGTTCTCTCTTCTAGCTCCACTCCTTCTCGGTTCTCCCCCGACCCATGTCTACTACCCTACCGCCCCCCCCCCCCCACTCTCCTGACCGTGAAACAACCTAAAAAATAAGAGATCGCACTCGCCATGGTAAAGCACCGATCGATCTACGCGCTAATGTATTCAGCCCCTCAAGGATACAATCCTTCGAAGACAATATTTTCAGGTTTGGCTTGGTCATCAGTTTGTAATTAAAAGTTCCCTCGACGGGACCGCGTGGCCGGACTCCGTGTCATTATTTCGAACCGCGCGGCGCCAGGATCCAGTATCTCATCCGTTCTCTCAAATACAAAACGGACTAAGCATGGGATCCGATCTACGGGGTGTTGCAAAAATCCAGCTTTTATATCATGGATGACACAAATATCACACTTCTATATTGTAAATTGTACAACATCAAGTTTTACGAAAGATCTACGTGTAGATCCTTGCATTTTTCAATGTTATACAGATATACACTTGACGGACAATGAGCCAGGGTGACTAAATCGTGAGGAAGAAACGAGAATAAAATTGTCAAAGGATCGAAGATCCATTGAAGATTTTTCAAGGTATGACGAATATGGGTTAGGCACCAGGTATAGAAATCACGTAGGTGCGTGTCTAGAGGCTTTATTTAAAAGCATATATAGAGGTACATATAAGAGATGGGCGGAATGCCGACCGCGTTTTATTTACGGCCACTGGGACAGTTTTTAATTTGTTCTCCCTCGGGATATAGGATATAGGAGTCGAGAGTCGAGGGTTGTTGGAAGAGCGGGCAGACATAGGAGGGAGGGAGGGGGGGGGGGGGATGCGACGCTCTCTGTCTTTAAAGAGTTTTCGGCCTGTTAGTCGTTAGAATCGAAAGAGGCGTTTCTATGGTGTTGTTATACGGTGTGGCGGTGGGAAGAGTTTGGAGAGAGAGAGAGAGAGAGAGAGAGAGAGACGAGGAACGACGGATAGTCGACTTAGGGGATGGGAAGGGGGAGCAGGCCGCTTCGGACGCTAATAAATCCTTAATTATAATTGCGCGGACGCGTGACGGGAATGGCTCTCTGATTTAATTATCGGAGCGACGATTGTTATTGGTCGAGCAACTCTCGCCGCTAATGCGCCGCTCTCCCGGATACCGAAAGCTTGTCACCGCGTGCACTCTGATCTTAATGTTTGCTCAATTTGTTAACGATACCCCGTCAGTAATAGCCACGGGACTGAGGATAATTATACGATAAATAGATTCTCGCGAGCTATATATCGATGAGTTATCTCCGTCACGTCTATATGTACCAGTGGCCCCTTGACGTAATACACTTGTTTACATAGGATTATCGATCTTTTTGATGATTCCGCTGGATTCAGATCTATTACACGAGAAACAAGCGTTTATCGCTAAATTTCCCCAAAAAAATTAGCCAAGGAAACTATAATGTTTCGCTCGTGCAGTCAAAGGACGGTGTGTCGTTTTTAGCCTTTGACTCGAAAATAGTTGATAGAGAAATCTTGCTCTTTGCCGATGACGCTCGATAAGTTGAAATGAATTTAACACGTTAATGGAGAGATAATTGTGGTGGGAGGATTGGGGCGCACAGTTTATTCTAGGAGTTGGATATCTTTTTGTTCGAAGGCATCGAATTCCGGGCGAATTGTTTCCCTGATTGATCCGAGGTAATTGAGCGAGTACGATCCCGTCCAGCTAATTTTTTATCATTACCAAGAACTGGGATCTGTCAAAATGTCCCGGGACTGGCAGTTGCGTTAATTACGGTCCGTGGGGCCTTACCGGGGTCCGGAATAATTATAATAATCAGAGGACACGCCTCTCCCTCTCTTTCTGGACGCCGAGATGGATGGCCGGACAGATATTTCAGGTAACGCACCTCGCGGACGGCCGTGTGCGAGTGACAGGAACGAGACTGAATTAAAAGTGAGAAAGATATACATATATATATATATGGCGCGTTATAGCGGTGCTGCGCTGGTGATTAGGAGGCAAATTATTCGACTGTCGAGTCTGCCATTTTTTGCACTTATTGTCGGATTACGCAAAAACTAATGCGGTTAATTAGGACTTATTTTCGTGTGGGGCAATCGAGGCCGTCTCATCGATTGGTGGCTCGAGGCTATGCGAGAGGCATTCTCGAAGCGAGCAATTGACCGAGCTCCCCGGCCGCTGGACCCTGGGCTGACTGGCTGGCTGGCCCCCTCGGAGAATTGCAGAAGGATAAGCTGCGACGTCTCGGCCGGGCCTGACCTCTCGCCCGTCCCCGTTGATTTACGATTGCTGCCAGCGAGTAGAAATCGAACTGGAGCGATTTCGGTGACGGGCCACCTTTAATTATAGCCCTCCCTCGCTCGCCGAACCACGAAAATATTTCTCTTGCGCAAACTTATCCGCCAACTCTCGATAATCGACCGTCTATACACTCCCTGCAGGACTTTATTGAAAAGACAAATTACAGCAGGATGGACCGGGAGAAACGAGCGAATCCTTGCGATTTCGATCAGGCTACACACACACACACACACACATGTATATAGGGATAATTTTATCGAGTAAGGTGATTGCTGCTTGATAAATGGCAGGAAACTCTTGAAATATATTGATACGAGCTCATCAAAAAGACAGATCGCACTGCTTGTATTTCCCAATAATAAATTTTACTCGTCATAAGACGGGGGGTATATGAGCGGGACAGTCGAGAGAGGGTGGTTGAAAAGGAGAGAAAGAACCGCAGAGGAAGACGAAGAAGAAGAGGTGGAAATGGATGGTTGTTGAATGTATATACGCGAGATGGCTGACGTCGACGACGCTGTTAATGAAAACCACTGGGGCCGTGTCATTAAGTAAGGGAGGGCTTGGTGCACTCTCGGATGCTCTTTGTTTCGTCTCTGAAGATAAAGAGAGAGAGAGAGAGAGAGAGAGAGAGGAAGAGAGACGGAGACCGAAGAATATGGGCAAAAGTGGGGAGCTGCGGGGGTCCGAAACCGTCTGTCATCTCCGAACGACTAATGGTCGCTTCACGCTGCTTCATTATATTTTCTAAATGTAAATTTGTACACGGTCCCAAGCTCTCGTGTATAGCGCCGGAGGCCGGGGGGGTCCTTATAAAAGTTGGGACTCTTTCCTCGCATTACCCCCTCTCCAATCTCGCGCAGAGACCATGCGAGAGAACGAGAAGAGACTCGAGTCCGTTGCATGGCAGGAACGCGAGCCGGGGACCCACCCGCGGGCTAGAGTCGCGCATCCTTGATTGCAGGCGACAGTTTATGATCCTGGCTGGTCCTGCGGACCAATTAACCTGGCAGCTTCCAAGAAGCGCCTCTCCGAGTACCGCGTAGCTGTTTTTCTTTATGCCCAGGACGCCCCTCGCCTGATCTTTTGTCATTTTACGAGTGGCCTCGTAGCGCGACCTCCATCCTCATCATCGCCCATACACGCCCTGTCCCCTCGTGCTCCACCAATATTATTACTCGATAGATTAGCATCCTGTCATCGATTCTTATTTCATCTCCGAAAAGCCGCTCTCGCTCCTTTAATTGACTTTTATGCTAATATACCGAACGATTATAGCGCCTCGCGCTTCCTTTTTTTGCTTTTCAATTTTTCTCATGCTTATTCAATAATCCGCCGGCCGGCGTGCTCGAGGGGGGGGGGGGGGGAATGTTTGATTAATGTAAATGGCGTGATTGCTCGGTAAACGTATTATATATATATATATATATATATGTGTGTGTGTTAGAGAGAGAGAGAGAGAGAGAGAGAGAGAGGGAGAGGAGGAAAGTTACTATATATACACTGTCGTTGAGAATCGTCGCGAGATTTCACGGAGCGATGGAATTTGCCGTTGGGAAAAAAGGAGGGTCCGGTGTCGGAATGAGGTATAGGGGGCGTGGGGAGAGGCGACGTCGCGGCTATTATCGAGCTCGGGTCTTTTTGCGAGCGGGTTCGATCGGCGATCCATTGTCTCGAGAAGATTGCAACACGTTCGAAGCTGTTTATAATGTAGTAGGGAACCATCGGAGCTATCTCTGTCTCCTGCACTTGGCCCAACCTCCTCAGGAATCAGTTTGGCTTTGCCCTCTGCCCCGTCCGCCCCCTCCACCCTCCTTCTCTCAACTCGATACAGCTTCTTTCGCAGAACCCGTGCTACTCGCCTTCGGGAGCCACAGAGACATGTACCAAATAAGCAAGGCCGGCCTCCTCCTGAAAAGTGGCCTACGGTTAATGGGATCGCGAATCTTGCTCGATCTTGTGCCATCGTATATATAACTATGGGTAACGTGCTCGAGAGAGAGAGGGGGGGGGGGGTGAGCCTTATAGAACGACGATAACGCCCATCAACCAACGACCGCAGAAAAACTCAAGCAATTTGAGAGTCCCTCCGTTCCTTATTACCAATCGCTTCGTGAGTCACAAATTGCTTTGGGCCCCGCAGAGACGTCCGCTGGACACCCAGCCTCCCACGCACCACTGCTCTTCCACGTACGTCATTTTCTTCTCCTTGTCAATTTTCATCCTTCCATTTCTTTTCACATCCTTTGATATTGCCTGATTTCAAAATTCTCTCGTTTGCCAATGAGAGACTTTGAAGTGTTTGTCGAATTATTCGTCAGAGTATGTTTTAGGAGACCAGGACAGAGCCGGTTTTTACGCAGACGAATTTCCAGTTTGTAATTTTATCGATTTAGTTGAAAAACAGTCCTCCGATCTTTTATTGGTATAGTCGAATCACAATTTGCAATGTCCGAAATAAAAATAATGTATTAAAATAGTTTATACAAGTTATAAAGCTTCGATTCTTAGAGTCCAAGAGTCCCGCTTTTGCCTCCATCTCCTCAACGTTGAAACACTATAACCGTCAATTTGAGGAAACACGACGATCGATCAGAATTTTCGAATCCACGCGCTCGGTCGTGACGCGCGAGAGGTTCGAGATAGCGATAGGATCGTGCATACCATATAGATATACGTGATGAGCAAACGATAATTAATTAGGTGTGTTTTTAATTTATATGCCTGACGCGTGAAGGTATATTTGTCAGAAAGCGCGTGGAGGCTCTTGTCCAGCTGGGCAGAGTGTAGGTAAACGCGCACTTTATCACCCTCCTGGCAAGATTGGCAAGACGACAAACCAGCGATTGCCCAACTTATTATTGGTTATTGATCGGTTATTTATTCAAATGAATGCAGATTGCCGAGGCGGGTTTTCAATACGCGGCCAGTTAGCGGCGCAATGAATAAATTGCTACCGGGCGCACGCCAGTACTTGGCGTCTTTCAAGATCCCCTTTCACCCTGCAGATTCGATATCACCGCGTTTTCCCATTTCCGCAATTCTTCTCCAACGAGATATGGAGTAGAATCGTAATCTCGAAGATTCTTCGGAAAGAGAGATCCATGGTCGTTGGTCGAGTCCGAATGGCAAACTAGGCTTTTTGCACGAAATTACAATGGGACAAAAATAGGGAATAAAGTATACGGTATTGCCGAAGGAAAAACGTGTAGCGTTGGAAAGCAAATATCAATGGGTTACTTCGGCCAAGTAGATTCAAGCGCAGGCTTGTTGAGCAGAGTCATAAATATTGTATTTATCCTTCTGGCGAGAGAATTCGTGTCGCGGACCAAACCCGACATTAGCACAATTCCACGTTGTCTCAATGCCAATGTCTATCAGCCCGAACAATGCCTGCGCCGTATACGCAAACTACGTATATATATGCTATACGAGTCTCACGCGTGCCTCGCTATTATCAGAAATAACACGTTTAGCAAGATCCTCTTTATGCGAGCCGGAGAAACGCGTGCAATCCGATCGTGAAAAGCCGATTGCGAGTCTAATCCGAAAAATCCTTGTAATTCCTGATATCGGAATAGTAAAAACTGGCCGATAGCTCGTAATTTGCACGTTTGCGGTGGTCGTAAACAGAACGTGTGTTCTATAGATAATAATACAAATAATTAGAATGATACAGATTGTATAGAATGTGAGAAATGAAATGTATCTATATAGGTGGAATACGCGTGGTTGAATATTAGGTTAATGTTGAAAGAGTTGTGCATAACATATATAGTGTAATAATAACAAGAGTTGTTTATATATAGGTGAGATCGGGGAGCGTTTATCGCGGCACGTCGAGGGCGCTTGTGTTCGAGTCCTGCCGCGCGCGTGAGAGAGAGAGAGAGAGAGAGAGAGAGAGAGAGAGAGAGAGAGAGAGAGCGATCCCTCAGCGTGAATACATGGACGCGCGCGTCGTCGTTGATCGTGGAGAAGCTGGGAGAGATCTCGCGTGGATGACGGATTCCCTGTTTCACCCCGTGGAAGTCACAACAATGTTTGTTAGCCCGACTGAAAGTCAGCCGTTGTCCATTCCATCACTGCTGGAGTTAATGGCTGCTGGCTCGCATCACCGCCGCCTCTGTCTCGCGAAGCACTCGGAGGTGCACTGAAAACAGCGCATTTGTTAGCCGACTTCTCGCGGGATTATTACAAAAGGGCCCTGGCGACGAAACAAAAGAAGAGAAGAGTAGAGACCGAAGAGCGATGTTCGGGAATAAATCAAGACTAACCAGCCGAGCGTATACTCTTTAATTCATATACTCCGCGTGGGATGAGCATCGCGCGCCAACGCTTTCCAAAAGATACCGCGCTTCTCTCTCTCTCTCTCTCTCTCTCTCTCTCTCTCTGCTATTCCTCGAAGGAAAACCCCGATTATACATATATATATGTTTATGGGCTCAAATGAAAGGTTTTTCAAAATCATTTTAAGGAAAGCTTTATTTAAATCATCACAATTGATCATTCATTGAAATAAATTGGTTTAAAAATTGAGACGGCCAAACTTGCTGTATAAGTTACACGGTAGTGCTCGGCGGTATAGACATGTCATTATCTACTTTTATATGTACTTGCCGTCGAGACACTATAGCGTGTCTCTTGATAGAAGAGATTTCCCTGGAACCAACGCAACGGCGATAAACTCGCGCATATTTTTCTCGCTCGTTTCTAGAAAAAATAATCCAAAGATGATTGTGTCAAGCGAGTAAAATAGCCAGAAGGGACGAGAGCACAGCGAGCTTCAATAGTCTTGTGCGTAAGTGGAGAGTTTTTATAGCGAGTAAAACGAGAGCATCGCGAGCGCTCGACGTAAATTCCTGATAATCGCGCTTAGCGTCATTACTCGTCCGGCAAATTTTCCTTTTATGCCGCGATGCGTCGTAGCGGCCTTTAATTCCAAGGGAGCTCAGCTCGGCCAATAAAGCGGGAGGACGCTAATTAGGGAGCCATAAAACGATAAACGGTGACACGCGGTTGACGCTTGTAGTATTATAGCTGGAACGACATGCCGTTAGTTTTGTCTCGCGCGATAACCCTGCCGATAAACCTCCGCTCGATTATATTTTTCTCGTGTCGCCCGCACCAAACAACGCCGCCGCGCGCAGTGTCAACGTTGAACATTTTAATCTTTTTTCCACTTTCTCCTCCATCCTCGATCCACCGTTCCATCCCGACCCCACCTTGTCGCCGTTGCTCCCCGCGATAACCTGCCAGATGACATTTCTCAAATCTTCTCTTCGATGTTTTCTTATCGACCTTTCACGTATTACAAAGTATTTTAGCTGCCTGGCAAAATTCATGCATGCTTCGCTTCATTAGACGCCTTTTAGTATTTTTTTTCACACTCGATAATGAATTTATTATTGACGACTTTACAATCGTTGCTTGTGTATTTTGTAAAATAGAAGAAGAGTGGTTAAAGGGGAGCGTTGGAAGTTTATACGCATATATGGAGGGGGGATTTTACGGTTGCAATGACTATATTAGGTTGATTATCGAAACTCGAGCAATCGTTTGGAGCATTCTCTCGCGACACTGAAGGCGCACTGTGATTGTCTCGAAGCGGAGCAGCATATGCAGGTGGAGAGAGGGAGAGGGAGAGGGAGGGAGGGAGGGAGGGAGAGAGAGAGAGAGAGAGAGAGAGAGAGAGAGAGAGAGAGAGACCAGTCACTCATCAATATGGAGTAGCTGGTCGGGGCCAATCCGGCGGCGGGAGCCCTCGGGCAGCCCTTTTGAAGGTTACGAGGCGGGCAGCGGACTGTCATTCCTTTGATTGGCTTTTAGAGAGGACCACCTCCCCCTTCCTCCGCTTCCCTTTGTTTCATTTCGCCCCCTCACCTTCGTCAGTTTTCGTCTCGTTTGCCTTCTCTCTTTTGAATCTGCCAGCGCCTCCACAGTCCAGACGAGGGACAACGCTTTTTTGCTCCTGTCCTATATGTTCTTCTTTCCTCTCTGCACCCTACTCCCCCTCCCCCCTCTCATCACTCTCCTTTCCCATTCCGAAGGAGCCTAGCTCGTACGCCTTCGGCAGAACCGCGCGTCCACGTCGATCCGATGCCATCACCGTCAGGGATACCAGGAAATCGACGAACGTGTCGAGTACGACGTCCTCCAGCGGCATATACCGTTCGGTCGAGTCACTCCAACGGATTGCTGGACCACGAAGAAACACCGAAACATCTCATTATATAAGCACGGCCTTCTCACCATCGCACAAGACCCATCGAAAATTCACCCGATCCCGCCGCGTGCACCGCGATGCCGATCAAACTTTATACAATTCTTCGCACGATTAATTAACTTTTTTTCCATCCTCCTCTCTCCGTTGCCAAGTGTCCTAGCTGCTTTCGGAGTGAAATATGTGGCGTGAAGAATTTCCAGCGGGACGCGGGTTATCGAGGATGGCAATGTTATTAGGAACGTTCATGGTTATTAGGAACTCGTGGACGGTTGAGAATAGCAGACGGCAGCTCGAACGGCGCCGGATATAAATATCCTTTCGGGTCGGGAATGCGAAACGTCGCCACCTGGTAGGACCACGCCGTGTTCGATCGGTGTGGCGCCATTAAACACACGCGTTTCTCTTCTTCGAGCGATGCGCGCGCGCACACGCGTGCTCGACAAACGACCCGAGCTCATATATATCGGATCCTTTCCCACTTATATTATTATTATTCCGCTATAATTAATAACAATGTTTCCAAAGCCGACAACAAATTTCGAGGATCGATACTGCAATTTCGCTGCATTAGAAATTCCATGATATCCTCGACACGTGACAATTACAACATTCCTGCCAAATTGATTTTCTTGCTTAGCGCTAAAAATGGAGTATCGCAACGCTTTTGGCTAAACCTTCAATTATATCGGCAGGACGCTTATTTCGCGCAAATTAGGCCCTTAAAAAGGATGACGGTGGGGTATATCTATATATATATAGTAGCATCGAAGGACTGTTACAGGGACCAAAAAAATCCTTACGTATCTCTCGTTCCTAATTATCCTGAGAGGCTGATACAATACGGCTGGTGGTGATGGTTGGGAGATGTAAGGAGGGGGTTTAGAAAAGTCCGATGAGAAAACGCCGCCACGAGGCGACAACTTGATTCCTTTTTTCGTGCAGTCATCCTCGGGAAAAGAAAAGATCCGTTTGCGTTCACCGTGGGTCGCTTTCACGCCCTCCTCCTCAGGGTCTTCCCCCCGATTCTCGTATAAGGAACGTTTCCATCGGATGAAGAATGTGGTCACGTCGACGGGTGGACTAATGACACCACGAGAATGATCCAGCCCCATGCCGCTCGCTGCCGAGTTGGTCGGCTGAAAGAAAAAGGGGCCCAGGTTGACTCTCGGGGGACCACGTGATAGTACAAGGCCCGATTGCCCCCTGGTGACATTTCCCATTCTTTTCGGCACGCCATTACTCGCTCAAAGCTGCCGCCCCCGCGGGATGCCCCGCCACTCCAAAATACGCCTTCCACCATGCACGCACACATATATAACATCCGAATGGTCCTGCATGCACTCGCAACGTTACGGTCCCCGCTCCAAATATTAATCGATCGATATTTCGGTAATCGTTCCACACACAACCTTCACGAATTCTCTCATCGCCCGCGTTCCCCGTATACAGTAACCTTCCGAAGCATTGATTTATGGAGAAAAGGCAAAAGCCACGGTTCTTTGATTCGTTACGTTGCTCCATTGTGAAATAACAGATATAGATGGACCATCAAATTAATTTAAAGAACTGTCGTCCTGCCTCTCGACTTTATCAAAATATCATAAATAATCCGTCGGTGCAGCTCATTGTAATATTTCACACTTGTTTGGGATGTGGAATTTTTTTTATCGTATATATAAGATATATGGTAAGAGGGAGGTGGGGTGGAGGTGTTTAGTTGTTTAGGAACGTTTAACGTTGTATAATCTGTATACGAGACGCAGTGCGGTCTGCACGAGCGAGGAAGGAACGATGGATGGTGGCGCATTCTCCTTCGTCCTGGCGTAATAATACACACGGCATACAGCCGCCGGCTCGAAAAGGGAAAACTGCGAGGTAAACGCCGACGGAGAAGAGCTGTAATGCATGCGATTATGCGGATCAATGAGCTATAGCGCTATTTATGGCTCTATCAGAGCCTCGCGCCACCAGCACGAGCCGTGCCATTTTTTCTTTCGGCTCGCAGCGACGACTCTCCCAATCGATAAGAAGACTCTCTCTCTCTCTCTCTCTCTTTCTCTCTCTCACTATCTACTCATGTACACCTCGATCTACAGAAATCGCTATATTTGCCCTTACAACGACACTAGCACAGATACATCATTACACATTTTTTCTCTCAAAAATTCTCTACATTAAAATTTATCTTCGTGGTTGTTTCGCGAAGCACATATATATATATATACGCAGCTGTTAGAAAATTGGAATTTTTTCCGAGTGCAGGTACGTGTTGTATTACCTGTAAATTTTCATACTCGTTATTCCGAGCGTTTCGCGGATGAAGGCGGCATTAGGCGAGCTATGCGGAAGCCGAAAATCATACGCGAATCGCTTCTGGCCGGTTAAACGCAGGCGGCGCGCGCGAGTGGTCTTTCAATGCGTTTATTACGGCATAGGTCCGATCCTAATATCTTAATATTCCGCTTCATTGCGGGAGAAGAAGGTACATGAAAACACGAAGCTCTAATGGTCGACTCAATTAAGACACCATTAGACCGCCAACATTTACATGTTAACGATAATAGCCGTCATGATACATTCCCGCGGAAAATGGCGTATATATATGTGTATACCTATATATATATATATATACGGGAAGGCCGCACCACTTACGGAAGTATATTCGTCCTACAAGGGAGCGTATAATTTTTTTCGATGATGTTGTTACCCTTGCCAACGTAATAGAGCCTGGCAGAAATTTATAAATCTCACCGAGCCGTAATGCATAAGTCTTATTCATTAACCTCGCACGCACACGCACACGCGCACGCGCTCACATATACTCTCTTCTAAACATATATATATATAGCCTCTAGTCGTATTACAAGCAACGAGCAGGCCTTGATAAGATACGTTGCATAATCCGATTATAATACATTTTTTCCGGTCTACGAGGCGTAAATTATCCCCTTTACTCGCGCAATCCTCCAGAGTTCTCCGCGTGCAATGGCTGGATATTTTTTATAGCCTTTCTCAGCTGCATAAGTGATAAAATAATTAATTTATCTGGAAAGGTTTTCGAGCTGTTTTTGCTTCCCGCCAGTGATAAATGTTGCATTTTGCAGGAGATTATCGGATTCGTGTCATTGGGCTCGGTTTTTAGCGCCACGCTTGGGATTCGTCGGATGAGTTTAGTGGTCCTTGCTGGAACGTTACCGGAGACCGCCCGTGTCGACGCAACAACGACCCAAATCCTGGGGACACTTAAAACCGGCCAGGCGATAAGTCTTTCGAAATCGTCTCGTATAACTTTCGACGCATATTACAGGCCCGTCTACCCTTTTATTCATCGACACGGTTATATTATGCATGTCCACCGACAGGAAGCCTCTTCTTTTTCTCCACTTTTCTATTCGCATATATTTCTCGCCATTTACTTTACGGCTTGTTTCAACTTGAAAAAAATAAGCTTTCTAAATTTATTTATTAGTTTATCCTTATGCACATATATAGAGGTTTTGCTAAGAATTCATTTATCATATTTTCATCAAGCAAGAATATTTGTCAGTATTTTTGCACTATTTAATCATTTTAAACTGTGAAAGATTTACAGGGTGTTGTTCTAATATAGCTGTATATACATATATATATATATACGATAGTTTATGTCTTTTGACTATAGTAAAACTATCACACTTTGTTTAATTGGATTATTAAACAAATAAAATTTATGATGCACAATGAAAGTAATTAAACTATTAATGCTCTAAGAATTTATCAAGAATGTGATAACGAGTGCAAAAGTGCTATAGTTATATAATATAATCCTATATGCTACTGCTAGAAAAACACACTATAGAATATCGTGGGTTTAAGGGCTCGTAAGGAAAATTCTTAATAAGTTTTCAGTAAAGGCTCCCGTTGTTTTAGACGGCTGTTGCTCAGTTTTCTAGTCGCGTCGTCTTTATTCTTGTATGACGACGAAAGTTGGCTTTCTAACGAAGAAGCGTATATACATCCACAGCTGCGCGTATACGTAAAAGGCAATAGAGAAGGGTACCGCAGAGAAAACCTCGAGGCAGCTGCAGGGCTTACTCGTCTCAAGCTTCGAATTTTCCTGGCTGTGCACGGTGTATCCATCTTCTGATTACTTGCGAGGAACTTGCAATTGTTTCGCTATACAATCTTAAAATATATAGTTCATCCTGCTAGTTTTTATTATTGTACGATCGTTTAATATTTGCCACTAATGCTTTTACAACACGTTTATTACCCACTAAAATTGTCGAGTGTCCCATACTCATATATTGCAACATAACACTGTAAAAAAAATTTTAAAAATTAAGTGACAGTCGTGGGTGTAAACTGTTGCCCATAACTCTCTTATTACAGTATACTGTACGATATATATATATATAATGAACGAGACTCTCCGTTCATAAGCGAGCAGTTGATAGTTTAGGTGTCACCGATTCGCGAGCGTGCGAGCATATATAGAAACCAAGCGGATTTGTTAGCACGTGTATGCCTAATGCAAACAAGAGAAGATTATTGGTGGTTACCAACAATGGTCTGTGGCTCTGGACGTTATCTCCTGCTAATCGAGCGAAGCTGTGTTAATTATCCAGTGCTAATGGGGCTGCGACTGGTCGCTCGTACGAGCCTCTGTACCTCTTATAAACACGATGTTCGCGTCAAAGACCTACTAATTATCGTCGTAGGGTTATTATAATATCGAGAAAAAAATCAAGCACCTAATAAGAATTTTTAAACACGATCAGCATTGAAAGCTTCTTATTAACCCTTGATCGTTTTAACACGGACTGCAATGTGGACGTTGAATATAAATATTGAGAATATATTAGCCAATCCACATCGCTATCGGCAACGTGTAAAAGTATAACTGATTCAATTAGAATCCCTCTCTCTCTCTCTCTCTCTCTCTCTCTCTCTCTCTCTCTCTCTCTCTCTCTCTCGTTAAAACTCAAAGAAACGAAATATATGCTTTCGTTAATTGTGGCGGTTTATCGGCTATAGAAGATGAATGGCTCGAATTAATAAACGTAGCATATACATAGTTGATTTTAAAAAGTGGAGAAAATGGAATGAGGATTCCGCAGAGCAAAATGCGTGTAATCGTTCTGTTGGAAGGTAAGAGTGTTGAGAAAAACGTTGAGGGGTTGCCATTAGTGGGAGCTTCGCGGAGTGGTTATCAATGAATACAAATGAAAAAGGTAGGAAGGAGAGAGAGGAGAGGATGAGTCAGTGCGAGGCAGCCAGGTCGACCAGCACAGTATCGACTCTTCCTCGTCTTATGTAAAGCCCGCAAGCTTTGCGTGGTGAATAGTGCAGCCAGTTTCCAAATCCTCCCCCCCCCCCCCCCCTCCTTCCTTATTTCCCTCTTCCAGTGAATAATGCATGGGATTGGCGTGGTCAAACGAACGAAATATACACGTACGAGTGCTGGTATAATACACATTTATATATACGTAGAAAGGTTTTGGTTGGTCCGCAGGTGGAACCACACGGTTATTAGAATGATTTATACGAAGCGGACTGTGTGGACTGGTACATTCGCAGTCGTTTGCCCGACTCCCGAGACCAGAACAAGACGGTGGGGGACAGATATTACGCCACTATCATTAAAGACAATCGTAAAACCAGACTCGAAATAGCAGTGTATGCTAATGCCAATGACGGTTACGCACGCTAATTGCGGTGATACTTAGGGTAACCCTTGCGGCTCCCATTGTCATTATACGTATATACCGCAGGTAAGAAAAATGTAAACTATTTCAACTGCAGTGTCGCAATTGGAGAAGATTAAATATAGAAAGCACAAATATATTTCGTATTATCCATTGTCAGTGGAGCTTTTTCGCGAAGCTCTCCAACGGGAAGTTTGCACGGAAGTTGAGAGGCAAGTGTGCGGCCGAGCGATCGGAAATTTCCGCAAGGGATCGTTACAAACTTTTAACGGCTTCGAGACGCACTCGACTGCCGGGTTCAAGCTTTTCGCTGCAAGTTTCGCGTTACCACGTCGACGGACGTACGTTGTCGGAGTGCATGCCAACTTCCGAAGAACAAAATCAATTATGAAACGTCGGTTTTTATGCTCCTTGAAGGTGAAGAGGGAGGGAGGGGTGGGGGTGAAAGGAAAGGTAAAGGAGAGAAGAGAATAGGAAGAAAAAAGAGAAATAGTGACTGCAAAGAGAGAGAGAGAGAGAGAGAGAGAGAGTGAGACAGAAGCCTAGGAGACTAACCACCATGATTATCCTCCAAAGTTGCAAACTATAAAGTAATTCGTCCTTGGCGCCCTAACGTATATTTAGGATTACGTTTTGGAATTGTGTGTTATAGGTATTCTCCTCTCTCTCTCTTTCCACAAGAAAGAATAATCGCTTCGAACTATAAACCGCGCTGGATGACTTTTATCGATAATGCCTCCGATGATCATTATACATCTTTCAACAAGATTTTTCACTATAATCCTGAATTATTCGGCATCCTCATGGACCAAACTTTGATGATATTATATAATAATCATTAATTCCGCTTCGATTATGGAAATGACTGGATCGAAGAGCATTGGTAAAACCGATGAAAGCTCTCGATACAAGTTTTTTCGAGGGTTTAATGGAATATTAAAACAATCACAATGATAATCTCCGATCTCGATTAAGGGACGTAAAAGTTTAGCGTGCGATTCAGATAAGATCTTTCAGGCGTGTCACCGTGACGCGATGCTTTTTCGAATCGGCTCGTAAAAACGTAAGTGGAGCCGCTTAGGGACCCTCGAACCAACGAAAAAGAGATGCGAGAGAGAGAGAGAGAGAGAGAGAGAGAGATGGAGGGAGAGGGAGGGAGAAGGAGAGAGAAAGGGCCGGCTCGTTTTTAACGATAATTTTTCTCTTATCTCTCGGTAACACATGCTCTCTGGATAGTTGCGTGCCACGGATCGTATGTATCCGGTGGTAAATTAACCGACCTACGACCGTCGCAAATTGCTTCCAGAACTTTAATAATTAACCGTTTCGACGGATTCATTGATTTCGAATGACCCATTACGAGTGGAGCGTGAAATCGTTAAATAAAACGATTTTGACTTTCCATGATTTAACGTCGCCTCGTATTACGTTACGTTACGTCTCCTCCGAGTAAGATTAGCCCTCGGGTCGTTGTCGTTATTATTTATTATCGGTATCAATGCAGATATCTCGATAGGCGCGAACACGTACGTCTCGCAAAACCGACTAATAACTACACCGTTACTAGACAGTTATTAACTGCGATCAACAGTGAATTACTCAACGCAGCTTTTACGACTGCCTCATGCGAAATTATACACGAGCGCGCGCGCCCCATTGGCGTAACCTACCTATTGATATTGTTGCACCAAGGATCCATCCTATATTCTATATATATATATATATATATGATTGTAAAATCTGCAATGTTCAAGAAAATATTCGAAGGTATATAAGTGTAACTATATATGGAGAGACCAAACTGAAATGGAAAAAAATGCACAATTTTCTGTATTCAGTCTCGATTCCCTCCATCGCTCTAATTTCGTAGAATTTTCGAGAGAAGCGTTTTCGGAGAATCTCGAAGCTCGTACGCGGTTCGTGGGAGGCTGGAAGAGAGATAGAGCGGAATTTCCAGGAATCATGGAGATTCGTGAGCGGTAGCTACGCCACTGAGCGGTGATAATGCGGACACAATCGATGCTCTGTGTCCAAGAGCGTTCAGAATTCACGCGGTCGGGGACGCGGAGCCTCTTGTTTTTGTCGCCTTCGACGAGAGGCCCTTGCACTGGACACTCGGCTCCTTTAACTCTCCTATATATATATATATATATATATATATATATATATATATCCTTTCCCCTTTTGCTTCTTCCAACTGCACGAGTTGCTGGAAATGCATTAATGGTATATATATATATATATGTATAGTGTTGCTATAGCACCCTCGGAATTTTCTGTTTACCCCGGTATAAGTTACTCGGCAGTGAACACCCCTGGGGCCGGCAAACGGTGCGTAACTAACCTCACGCACGCTTCACGCATTGACGTGACCGCACACTGCTTCCATTCATAACACACGCCCTCGTCAATATACATGGATATACATATAGGCGCAACTACGCGAATATACGCTGCGTGCGTGTATAGTAAGGTACACCAGACCAATTGATCGTCAGGGTTCTCCAACCCTCGCAAAATCACAGAAAAACCTTAATCAAACCGCCTGAGAAATTAGCACTGACGAGAATCGTTAATCAGCAATTTTCCTCATGCTAAATTTTGCATCTATGAAAAAATTCTTGAGTTTTTATATTTATTCCTAAAAATGATTACCGATTTAGAAATTAATTTTATCGCCTCCTGTGTTTTACACGTAGCACCTGAACGAATGGCTGGTTATCTGAGAGATGTGGCCGGGTCTAATTAAGCTCATCCAGAAGCGAAGTTAATCGAGCTCGCGGTCTCTCGCTTGGGAGCAGCGATTTATTCGAGAATGTAGCTAGCTTCTTTTTTTTGGTCCAGACGCAGTCTCGATCGCGAGTGTTCCGCTCGGGTGAGGAGTACAGGGCAATCGATCCCGTGTTGTAACTCAATTAATAATTCAGTCGACGGGAGCTAGCGATTATTGAGCAAATATATTGTTAAATTATTTTAATAGCGCGCTAATTAAATTCAATCATATAGCCAGGTTCGAGCCGTCGATTACACTCTGCCGCTGATCTGCATAATAAACATGAAACTCCGCGGTACATTGTTGGACGGTGGCCTTATATATATATATATATACGCACGCATGCTGAGGCAGCAGGCGGACAGCCATCAGGCCAGCGATTAATCCTACGGTCATAATTATCTAATTAGGTCAGTGATCGCTGCTGAAATTTCGTATGACCCCGCGGGAGAGAGAGAGAGAGAGAGAGAAACGTAATAACCTTTTTGCGAGCGCGGACACAATCGATGCTTGGCTCTCTTGGATCCCCTTATTCCATCCCGACTCGACTCTGGCGAGTATATACAGAGGAGTTTTACTCTTGATTTTCCAAGAACGGATTCCCGTCGTCGGGAACACGGTGATTTTCGTATTGGAGTATTTCCCGAGGGAGCTGCACTCTGTCAAGACGAGTTTATCCATGGAGTGACAGGCATCGCCAACGGCCGACTGTTTACGTCATAAAACTTTAGGCATCTGATCGAACAGTGTGCGGTACTATATTGGACCGAGCGAGAGAAGAAGTAGGGCGATTTCGTGATTCGACGAGACCTCAAAGCCACAAACTGTCTGCAAATATTTTCGAGAACAGCTCATAAGTTCCGGAATTGACGTTCCAATACTAACAAAGAGAAACACTTTTTTCCCTGCGCCAGTGTGTTTGACTCACAGCCATAAGATTATCCGACATTTTATAAATATCGAGAGTACAGAAACGGACGTGCGTCAAATAAAGCAACAAAAGCACGCAAAAACTCTTTCAATTTCTCAGACTGTAGCGTTAAATGGTCTGAAAAGGTTATATGCAGTGGTATATGGGAAAGAGATGTGTATATATAGCCAGAGCTCGCAACTCGCTGGTCCAAGTACGATTATGCCACTGAGAAGAAAAACGTGTAAAACAGAGAGATATGATATAATTGCAAATTTTTTCACTCGAGTTTAATCGACAAACGCGCGTGTAATCCATAATTTGAACACGTTCGAGCAATTCGCTCGATGGTAAAACGCGGCGAGATCTTGTCGCGTAAGGTTTGGGATTATCGGCGCGGTTATCGCGGATAAAACGGACATAATGTTTTTCAGCGTAAACGCGAAAAGTGTCGAAGAGGCAATAATAATTAATGTAAAGCGACGATAGGGAGTACGCCGAGTGACACAGACTGATCGATGTCATAGGCCGGTTTTCTTTGCGATAACCCTCCTCGTGACATCGGCCACCTTATCATTTCCACGAATACTCCTCTCGCGCATACGGCACACAGCTTTTTTCCCCTCTTTTTTTTTAATTCTTCTTTCATGTACCAGACTTTCTATACGCACGACATATATATATATATATACGTATTGTATTCGTTTTCTTTGATCTCTTTGCCACGCGAATTCTGCATTATTCTATGCCATTCACAATGTCTTCCTTCCTGGAACACTTATCCAGAGGCAAAGCACGCAATTATACACGAGGCAATCCAATCCGGGTCATCGCCTGAACGTCCATCGCGTCAGACACGTCTTCCCAATCTTCGGATATACACCATTTCCTATCTATTAATCATACGAGCCAGAGCTCGCGCGAGACTCGAAATAAAACGTCCTAGTCCGCGGCGCGGCGCTGCTCGCTCGTTCACTCACTCGATCTCTTCTCGCGAATACTGGCCCATTGTATCCAGATATACACCTTATCTCTTACCTATTTCGTAAATCGTGATTTATCGCGCATGCAAACGACCGTATTAGCACATAATTATATGCTGCGTTATACGAGTGATTATACTCAACTATTCAATGACTGAAATCTATTAATCATTGCTTTTTCATGGGACCAACGTTTATTGGATTCGATATACCTACCACGATTACCCTGGAGCGTACAATTCTCACGAATCTAGATACAATAATAATGATAATAATAATCGAAAGAATCTCTTATCCAGTTTTCCCTGAAATTAACTATGGGTTGACCTTCAATTAGCATCGAGGACGTTTTAATCCTTCCCTCTTACCAAACAATTCTTATCGAGGAAACACTTTTTTCTTCGAAATGTCAAACATGGGAGATAAGCGAGAGGTCATAGATTAACATGGGCCACCCTGCGTTCGCCGACACTCTTGTATTTTATTCTTACGACAGGTCTTCTGCGATGTATATATATATGTTTATATAAGTTTTATCGTTGGACCTTCGCGAATGATAAATTTTTCAGCGAGGCATCAGGTTTGTGCTTTACGGCTCAATCTCATTTTCGAAAGCCGAAGGTCTCCCGAAGATCGGCCAAGACTCCGTTGGGAAGTGCTTAAGCATCTCGAGGCACCGCAGTTACATAGTGTATATCCGTTAACGAAGAGGCATGCATAGTAGTAGTATTCTATTAACGAGCGAGCGAGGGGCCAAGTAGTGTCACGTCGACGCACGCGTCCCTCGAGGATCAACCCTTTGTCGGTCCCTGCATAATCCACGACTCCGTCGAGACCCCGTGCGAAATTAGAGGTCCCCTCCCCGAACCTGCTGGGTCCTGCGCTCCTGCGAGATATGATTTACAGCAGAATTATCACGAGGAATCCAATAACGAGGACCGCGAAATACGTATACATCTAACGAATTAAGATCCACACCCCAGTTTCACCAAACTGCACCCTGTACACTACTACTATACCATCTCCAAAGTGACGAAACTTGAAAAACATTAATTATTCGACCTTCCCTTATTTTACGGAATTCAATTATTTCCTATGTAATGAAGCAAATTTTCTCATTTTTTTTTTTTGGGATAAAAATAAATTAGAGTAGAAGAAAGGGGTGAATATAGTTTTCACTTCGATGTTGTAGTAGCTTTACTACACTGCATCCCATATTGTAGGTAATACAGTGTGCCATTCCCAGAGCGAAGAAACTTGTAAACAATAAATTCTTCGATCTCCCTTACTTTGGAAAATTCAATTGTTTCAAACATAGGAAAGCATGTTTTAATAGTTTTTGAAACAAAAATAATTTATTACAGAAGCGAATGTAGTTCTCATTTGGACGTTACAAAGTGGTATGGGTATATGTGCCGAGCGAGATAAAGCTTGATTGTGATTGCACTGGTACTCGATCGATCTTGTCCGAGAAGCAAGGTTACTTACGGACAGCGATTTTCCGATTCGCCAAGTAATATGGATATCTGGGTGTAAGTATCGAGAGAGGCAAAGGACGAAAGTTGTTATGACAGTCAGCAGCGAGCGATCCATCACCGAGATTTGGTCCCGGCAGGCCGACCACGGACCAACTTATCCAATATTTAAGGTTTTGTCCCTTGCGGGCTAGCTGATATATCATTCGCATTAATATATATTTGCGGGGGAGATAACTCTCTAGGAGAGTGGGCGTCGCTCCTAAAAGGCCTGAAAGACTTCCAAGTGTGCGCGGGAGGAGGAAGGAATATATAAGGCGAGCTGGTGTTCGTAGGGTGGCTCTGCCTCGGACCTTGTGCACACGCACCGTCCAGCCACAAAACTCTCCTCATCTTCCTAACGGACGACGAGGCACAAGACGCGTTTACTCCGAGATTCAAGCGCGACATTTGCTGCTTTTTTCATGCAAGTCATGCCCACCAGATACGTTTTCCCATAATACCTGACCATTGTCCATCTGCTAACATTGTACGTGGAAGGCTGGCGACGCTTTTGTTCGATCATTCTCGCGATATTACCGAGTCGCATTATCTGCTCGAATGAATGAATGGTATTTTCCCTGACAGTAGCGTGATAAATTGAGTAACATTTTTATCAGGAGCCGAAAGCTACACGAGTTTTTGATTACTTGTGTAATTAATATTTTCTTAGATAAATGTGCGATCGTGCTTCCCTCGGCCAATGAGACGCGACTTTGACCACACAAGGATGGAACAAAATGCTGTAATCGCAATATGCAAATTCGAATAAAATGACCCATACTCGTGCACTCCTCGTGTACCTACATCCTTGCAAATTTCCAAGCTTTTCTCTGCGAGAGTCCCTCGTCGCTCGTCGCTCGACTTGAAAAGGCATATAAATTAACCGTGACTCTGCGCTATATCGCTTTCAAAATCTCTCTATTCGCTTTTTGCTTCGCGCGAGATATTCATATATAGTAACGGTAGCTGAAATTGTTATGATGATAAGAGTGGGGAAAAAACTTGTCGATTCGAAAGTTCCTTCGAGGCGTTTCTAGTTGGCGAAAGACGATCACGCCTCAGAGTCTAGCACGACTCGGCGTCATCATCCATCTTCGTAAATATCTCGGCTGGAATAGTCACGGCATGGCATCTGTTCCGTTCGTTCCTTGGCGAATTCGAGAGCCTTATTTCGCCAGGTATTATTATAATTATGCTACAGGACTCGTATCACGAAACTCGAATAATATGGCCAGCATATAGCAGAGTTTTCATTAAAGAGAAACGACGAAATGGGAGATGGACGAAGGCAATAAATTAAGTAGCGGCTCGTCTTGAAAATTGACCAAAAAGCTTCTATATATATATATATATATATATACATATCTAGTATCATTAAATTACTGCTGTAATACGATTCGTGCTCAATTAGGATGTCCAAGCCGGTGAAATGCAAATGACTCGTGACACAGCGTTTCCGCGTATAATGCCAATCGCTCCCCTTGCCCCTTTTTCTATTCTGTCCTCTATTTCGCCGAATCACCGTCTCAAACTTATTCGACAAAAACCATTGGTTGACGTTGAGAGTGCTTCTCCAAGCCAAAAGTGACAGCGACGTTAACGATACCCGTTGCATGTACTATATATAAAACTATATAGACTAGTAAATTTTCAAACCGTGCTACAAAATTATGTAGGATATTTTGCGAATATGATTAACGGATTTATAATGATGCCGAGAGCCTTGATCTACGATAAACTTAGTTTTAAAGTGCAAACGAGTCCTATAATTGGATAGTATCATTGAAACACAGCGATCTGTCGCTATCCGAGCTCGAGAAATATTTCGCAAAATACATCATTTCGCGCAAGCAGTTTGATAAGGATGACGGCGATATAGTACGCGTTGCGTGTGCATCACAGATGCAGCGCTTATCGCGGCTTGTCAGAAGCTGTCTCTATCGCGCGAGATCGATGCAAGCGTATACACGTATATATATAGTTACTTAATTCACGGCGGAACATAAATATTGTAGAAAACATTCGAGTAATTTGTATTATCGAGTTTCTCGAGCCGAAGAATCGGTCAATAAATTATATAATTACTCGAGTGACTATATATGTATATAGTGTCAGGATGCTGCCACTGATCGTTTTCCAACTCTGAAGCAAGTTTTTTGCGATTCTTTTATAATTCCTTCTTATTCGCAATATTAGCCATCATCCCGAAAGTATTTAATGGTACCGAGGTGAAATATTTTTTTAGCGTGGTAGGAAGCACGTTGAGCAGTTTGCGCCGAAGAAAGGAAGCTGGGGCATAACGGACATAACACTAAGGTAGCGCATACAAACGGGCGCTAATGGCGCGGATAGCTTTTGTTGTTTTTAATTAACCCTTTCTTTTAAGACGGCCAGGGGGAGCGGTAAAACTGTAGAAAAGGGGTTGCGTGGCGGAGGGCAACGCGTCGACGTTGCGCCTTACAGCCTCTCTCTTTGGTCCCTCGCCGTCTCGCGGGGGATGTAAATACGAGGAGAATTGCACCTTGGAGACAGGCCAGAGCTTTTCTCCTTTACGAGATACGACGATCCGGCCGTTTTGCAATTAAAGCTTCATCTAATTACTCCGCGACAGGCCGACTAATTGCTACAGAGTCCTCTATATATATATATATATATATATATAGGCAACCCGATTATCCCCCCGCACGCTCCATGCATCTATTAAATTTTCAAAAATATCTTTTTATATAAATTATTATTTTCCATCGATTTATTATAACGTCAGAGTTGAAATTATAATAATCGAGCGTCGCAAGATTTATATAAGCAAAGAGGTTACGTTATTATCTTGGTACAGGTTCGTCAACGAGAATTGATTAATATTCCACTACCGAAAGTCGAGCCTATAGAGCGATTTGAAAGAAGTTTCGCCATGCAATATGAGAGTTTTGCCCTTTGACCTCGGAGAGAATGAAGGTATGTATGCATACGTGTAGGTCGGCGACAACGACGACAGGGACGATGACACGAAAGAGTTACGCAGTTCCCATTGTAAAAATGAAGCTAAACAAGGAAGGAGAGGGTGTGGGGGTGAGAGGTGGCCGGCGCTTTGTCGTGGTCACGGTGCTGTCAATCACCGGTGATAGGAAGCGACGCATTAATCTCGCCGAGACCCCGTTGACCGCATCTGCTTCTTCCCCCCACCACTGTGCGGTCAGCCAGACACTTGACGACCTCACTACCGCATGCAACAACCCCCCCCCCCCCTCCCCCCTAAAACCACCACCATACGTCATTTTTCAACATCCATCTTTCCACGAGAATTCGTCAAATCTCGCATCGAAAACTCTTTACGACTAATGTTTATACTGACCGACTAACCCCATTCCTGTAATCTCCGAAGCGTCGAACAAATCCGTCCCTGTTCTTCCCTCTCGTCATTCTCGCCTTCCTCTCACGCACACACGTGCAAGTGTAATAAAACCGATACGTATCCTTATATATGCATGGGAAAAGAAATTTATGTATGGATATTTCAATTGTGGAATATCGCTCACGAGTTGCGTATAGTACACTTATAAAGCACAACACACTATAGTATACATCGAACGGTTCGAGAAAGCTGATATTTCAAAGGGAAGGTTTTGCGACTCGAGAAACCGATCACGAACAACGGCGCTGGCAAAAACTGACCGCGACTGACAAATGCGTAAGGAGGCGTTACCGGACGTCTTTACGGATGAGGAGCGAACACTCTGGGGTTATTCGCGTTATTAAGTACCACGTTTCTCTGAGGAATGGCGTCATTTGTTCGAGAGCCAATATCGCCCGAGTTAATTCGCGTTTCGCAGAGACTCGTGAGGACCGTTTTGTGTTTCCAGCCGAGAATTATCCTAATAAGACAGACGAACATCGATATAGGATGAAAATAATTTCGAGGGAAATTATTTTCATTGGTGATAAATCGTTAATTATTATTAGAGCTTCGCGAGCCTATCTGTCGGCGGCGAACTATGACCCTAGAATGAAATTCAAGGAATATCGTATAATATCTATTGGGGTGCACGTGTTGTCGAACGAGCGAGGCCAGCAAACTCTCGGAGATTTATCGAGCCAGCAGCAGCAGCCGCTTGGATCGTCGTTCAAACTTAAGATACGAGGACGGTAGAGCCGATTCAGGCCACCCAGACGCTCGATCGTTACGCGATAAACGCATTATTTAATTACACCGAGTAATTATCGATTATTACACGTCGTGGCCTGTCTCGGTGCACTCTCCGCCATTAATTACGCCAAGGATCGGACCAAATACTCGTTACATAGCACTTTTCGAACACTCGCATCACCACCCATTGCAATAACTTCTCGTTTACTTTAAACCGCGAGATATCGAACGCTCCACTTCCGCTTCTGGCATTCCTAGAAACTGGACGCTATCTTCATTTTTCCATACCAGAAATCTGCCATTGCTAGATATATATAAATGTATATATATATATATATATGGCTCTGATGAAATATTTGCGATGAAAATAATTTTGAGTTTTGTCATACACCCTTGCGATACTATATATACTAGTATTCGAGACTTTTGGTTGTGGCAGTATATATTTCTTGGCGTGCGAAGTTGGGCAAAAAATAATTTGACGTTATCTCGAGGGTAAATAAGTTGGCATCTATCGTAGTACGCTAATAGATTCCCCCAGGATGCCATATCTTGGGATAAATGCCTCCCCTAGCGACACCGTTCATCATAGCTAGCTTAGGGGTGGGGGGGGGGGGGGGGGGGGGGGAGTATAGTTAGAGTTCTGGTCTACTCTCGGGATGAGATAAAAAGGGCCAGAAGGCAGATAAGAGTTTTCGACAATCCGTGTGGCGTCAGAGGTGGTAATCAAAGATCCGTCTTCCTTCGTCCTTCGAGTACTCTCTCTCTCCCTCTCCCTCTCCCTCTCCGAGAGCAGCAACGACACGAGACAAATAACGCTCGGACGGAGCTCCGAGCGAAGATCGAGGATCCGACGGAACGCACATTAATCTGTATCAGCCTCCCCGATCAATATTTAATCGTAATCCCGTGAATTGGCACGAGCCTATACCTTGCTGCGACGACCTATCGCTTCACCCTGTGTGGATCCAAGCTTCCTCCTATCCTATTGCTATTTGTCAAAAAATTCCAATCCACCCTCGGTCGTATATATATATGTAGTATACTTCTCCACGTCCAATCGTTTCCACAATTAATTCATACGGAAACTTGAAAAATATCATATTTCCTTTCTTCTACAATATTCATATAATCTTCTTAGCTCTTTAATATCGTAAAACCTTGTCAATTTCCTTTTGCGTTTTATGAACGATATTTGGTAGAACACACGGACGCGGTGTATAGAAACAACGAGTGCCAGAAAGCTGGCGCAAGTTAAACACGCGTCTCGGGGACCCGAGGGGTCGTAAAGCGTCGCGGCGCCTCGGTGTTTACTTCGCAACGGGCCCACCAACCAAGATTGACTTCCTTCGCTACCTCTCCCATTTGTTTCCAGTCTATTTCTGAACTCGTGACAAATCTTTGTGTTCGCTGAATTTATCGAACGACATTCAACCTCGTTTAGCGTCCATATGGCAGCACTCAGTTCTAAATTCCTTGCGTGCACTGTTTTACACGATATCTCGACGATAAAAGCTTCCATTATTTTCAAGAAGAAAATTTGGAAAAATCTTCGAGAGAAATTTATCGATAAATCGAGTGTTGGTACAGCTGGGTCAGTAAGAAGAAGGCGTCTTACGTCCGATCAATCACGCTAATTAATTCCAACGATGTACAGCGCTGAGTGAGACTTTAAATTACTGTGCTTCAGAGATTTGATTGGAAATTAAAAATGAGCAGTCAGTGAATTGTGTCTTGATTTACGAGAGGCACTACGAATCAGAAATTTGTCAGTTTATCTCGGAAGGAGTTTGTGGCGTTGTGGCACCGGTGTATCGATCTTGTTTCGTATAAATCGAAGGTGCTGTGCTTTGTGGTGATGCTGGGGAGGGGGGGGGGGGGGTGGCGAGATCCCTTGACGCGGGAGAAAAAGTAAGTCTTAATAAAGGCGAGCCAAGATAGATCGGTACATTAGCATCTCGCTTGTGATTCATGGTGACGGTTTCCAGCCAATGAGAAGGGATCCTCTAACCAACAGTTTCGTGATATATTGCCATTAACATTGCTTTCGTATTAGAACAAATAGCCTCGTGTTTCGAGGGTGTAAAAGGCGTGTTGCGCCAGTCATTAGTACACTCATAATACAAGACCGACACCTTCTCCTCATTGGCTGTACTCTTTCGAAGCCCTCGCCCGATTGGTCTACTCGTTAGTCACACCGGAAGGTCGCGACGGGGGCTGACTCAGCCCCTCGGCTTTTAATTCATAAGCTACAGGGCCTTTATTAATGGCTCGCTGTGTCACTTGGTAAGATGGTTTTATGAATACCGTGCAGGGGCGGATCGAAAAGTGCTATAGCTATATTTAATGTGCCTTTTAAAATTCGTTTCATCTTAAGACTGTATTAATGAATATTTAAAGCTTTATATGGAAGCTTGGTGTTTAACTATATATATACAAGGTGTCGTAGAAATAGAGGCTGATAAGACAGGCACCATTGAAAGTTATTGCGAGGCTATATACATATATATATATATACAGAGTTTGTTGCGAAGGAATTATGAAATATTTCAGTATAGAGAGACCGTTGCACGGTTCCCTTTTTGTGGCAGAAATACATAAGTCATTTCTCGAAGGCGTATTAGTAGTACCTATTTGTGGTGAAAGTACGCTGCTGGTCCAGTTCTCGCGGTGAAACAAAAGCCGCGACAAGGGTGGGTTCGAGCAAGGCATGTAATTTACAGCTGGGCCAGAGGAGAGTGACTTGCGCGCACGCGTTTATTAGCTTCGGGACGCGAGAGTGTCACTCCGGGCACCGCCTTCGATGATTTATCGCGTTTCGCGGCCCATTTGCGGGCCAAAGTTCGAAGCGCGCGGCATCTTCCTGGGCCGCAGCAGAGTGCAGACCCCCTGGCTCACCTTCCAGATGCTCTCTCACCTGAAACTCGCAAGAAACCCAGATGCCGGCGCAGATGTTACCCTCAACCCTGTCGAGGCTGCTTTTCGTCCAGAAGAAAGCAAATCATCGAAATCCAGTCGGCATCTTTGGTGCACGGATCATTGCCTCTCAATGAAACTGTTTTCCTGGAAAATTTCAAGGGCCTCGACCAAATCGAAACATTTATTGTTGAAGTCCATTAAATTTTCATACCGATCAAATCTAGAAATTCCATTTGTGGTGGAAGAAAATGTTTTCAATGTATATATTAGGGCCATTAACTTGGTACTTTGGTGATTCGAGGAAAAGATTAATGCTTTATTAAGAAGCAATTATAGGCATATATATATATATATACATATATCTTGAAGAATAGGCTCGACTGTCCAATTGTTATAAGAGGCACCCTGAGAGACAATGGCAATTTGGGTAAAACTTGACGTATTAACAGTGAGAGTTTTTGTAAAAGGCGAGCAGAGGAAAACAATCAATCATAAGGGCATTTCGTCATGCTCGAGGAAGCTGTGGCGTGACTAGCACCGAGAAGGAAAGAATCATTAGTGGAGGACGCGGTTCATCGCTCACATATCGAATTCCTAAAGAAACTGCAATGATCCTTTGCTCGCAGAGGAGAATTTTGTGAGAGAGGAGAGGCACGTCTCAGCGATATAAATAAAGTATTGGGAGATAGACACACTTCGGCGACTGACGGAGCGACGGGGCAAATGAAAAATGCCGATACGGACGATCAATGTAAATATATTCATGACGTGGGGTGGCTGGGTGGGGCGGGGAGGCCAGATATATATGGGGTCCTGCAGGATGGGGTTCGCCGAGGACCCGATGGCACTTGGACGGCACATAATTCACTCTTTGGCAGCTCATTACAATTTAAAAAGGCCTTTGTCAGTGTATTACTCGCGTGATTCCTTACGCGAGTTCGCCAACTGCTCCAACCTCGCTCGATATCCTGTCACCTCGATCACCACTCCAGCCTTCGTGTATTATCTTCCTAATGTTAATTCGATAGCCATCAAACTTTGATTCGTGCCCTCTTCATGTACCTTCTTCCGTATAACGATATATATTTCTATATTGATAGTGTCAAAGATGAAATTTTTACGTGTACATATATATTGAATTGGCGTTTACGAGATTTCCCGATAGAATCTGATCAAAACCTTGATTGTTCATTGTTACTTAAGTTGCGTATAAGAAAAGAAAAACTCGCGTGTCCATGCACGAATGTTCTTTTTTATAGAACATTCCAGAAGCATTTTGACGATGCTATACAGGACAGATTATCGCGCCTAATCGAGGATCGGTAATAATGACGAGGAAGCTTTTTTATTTCACAAAAAGAGAGGAGGAACCGGTCGGGAGAGAAAAAAGGGCGAGAGGGGGGGGGGGGGGAGGTGGGAAGAGTCGGACAGGCGAGATTTCTAATTTAAGTCACTCGATCAGCCATATCGAAAGAGAAATGACTCTGTTGGCATTTTCGAGGTCGATTTCGAGCAATTACTATAGCGATCGTCTTTGTACAGTAACGGTTGATGAATGGTGCTACTGCGACCTGTGTCGACACAACAGTCACCGTCCTATAAGATCGCGTCATTTCCAAAAGCGCAGTACGTGTCGAAACACCCCATCCCAAAGTAAAACGTCATTGCGGCTCCACGTCGATTCAACATAATCATAAAACGATCAGGAGGAGAGTTCCCCTTCGCATAATCGACAAACTCTATGATTAATATTTATCTTAGATCAAGATAAACCTTGCGCAAAAGTTATATCATTCCAGAAAAAAAGAAAAGAATCCTGTTAGGTTTTTTTGACAACTGTGTCACTCGACCATGACGTAACGCATAATAAAGGCCCAGAGAGAGAATGAAGCGCAGGGACGAGGAGTTATATACGATACGAGTGGGGGGGGGGGGGGGGGGGAGCGCAAGGGCAAAAAAGGAGTGGTGAATTTCAGTGACTCGGTAACGAGTAGGAAAGTATAGCGACTTTAAAAAAAAAGAAGTATGGAAGGCGGCGGTATGGTTAGGCGATAGAAAGAAAATGCAGCTGTGTTCCCAAGAGACACGGACGGAGCTCGGCTGAAATTGATATGTATTCCATGGCGCGCCGCGTCCAATCTATCGCGGGTCAAGCAGGCGGAATTTTAAACGCGCGATACACAGCTTCTCGTAGATGCTGGGCTACTGATCGAGGAGTTTGATGTACACACGCACACGCACGCACTCTCGCTCGCTGCCTCGCTCGCCGGCGTGTCTGCTTTATACGTAGGTGAGCAGAAATAGCCAACGATATCCGGGCCAGACCCTGATATCGCCTCTATACGTTCGGAAACTTACGAGCGCATAAAGTACGCGGCCTTATACTCACGATACCACGTATACCATGCTCGTTTGTGTGTGTGTGTTTTCATGCGCGTATAGGGGCGAGCAGCTCGGCTGCTGGCCGCAGAAGGGATGGCACTGGTCATCGGCGGAAAATTGAATTTCGTCCCTGAGGGCCTGTCGGATGAAGTATGCTGACAGTTGGAAAATTTGCGTTTAACCGGCCACGCGCGACTCGCTGGAACCTTGCCCGCTTCCACATTTCCAGCTTTACATTCTTCTCGTCCATATTAACTTCATCCCTTGTATATTATAGCTATCGTTCTTTGTCTGATTTTTTTTTTTTTTTTTCGACTTCTTTCGTTCGTATCTCTGATACTCACCGTGCAGGACCCAACCGTGTTGACATTTTCCACAGTATCGTATGTGACGTTTCCCCGGTGTGAAGGATTCGCACGAGCATCCATTGACGGTGCATCTGATGGACTGCAACAGAGAAGACGAACGATAAGGTTATATGCCTGTAGTAAATGGGTGTACATGTCATGGTGGGAGAGTAGAGAGAGTAGAGAGAGAGAGAGATCAGGTAGTTTGGCCGAACGGAAAATTGCATGGGGTAAGTTTCGTTTGAAAAGACATAAAAAAGCGTGGGAGGCAGGAATATCCTGGACACTTTGGCTCGGATTAAAAGATCCTCGCCATGGGCAAGAAAAAAGGGGGGTGTGGTATTTTGAGTGACCGTTTCGCATAACGCTACCCCAGAGGAAGCTCGTAAGAGCCGGGCTGGTCGGATTTTAAGGAACCGTGAATATTTCCACCCTTCGGCCTGAAATTAACCTCTTGGGAGCCACCATCCAATCCAGCCCCGAGCGAAAGAGAGTACGGGGCTACTGCTAGAGCGCTTCTGCTGCTGCTCCGCCGATGCTGATACTGCTCCGCTCTGCCGCTGTACTCCTATCTCGCGCCGCTGGATCAGTTTTACTTTATATACGCCTTGGAAAAGTTTATTCCGCGCCGTTGCGAGTTACTTACGGATACCCAAAATGGCCAGATACTTGGTTGCGGTGAAACAGGAAGATCATTCTCGTATCTTTTCACCCACGTTTTTCATATGTAACTGAACGTTCCTCTAAAAAGCATTCGATTCATCAAATATAGCTAGCATGGGAAATAAAAGCTACGTTATAGCCTGTATAAACCTTCAATCGTTTTATAATCTATTTATATTGCCTCGCTTTGCGCTATCTGCGCTAAATAAAATTATACAACCCCTCCGAGTAATTGTACGGATAGCAGAGTAGTATACCTATATATTTATCACGTGGAGTTTTTCCGTTAATTTTATCAGAGCAGTTTAAGGGGGAATATTTTGCAAGGTGATAAGTTCATATCAAGCAAGTTTTCCCGCTGTTGAAGAAAATTGGGAGTCGCTTATGAAAATCCAGAGGGTAGGGGTAGGGGAGCATTGTCGTCATGGTAGCTCCCGTTGGAAGGGTGCTGACTATAGTTATGGCGTTACACTGTGCCTCGTAACGTTAATATAAAGACAAATGAAGCTATACGTGGAAGCTCCTGCCCGGGCCATGTGTCTTTATATATAGAAGACATCCCGTGCCACGGTGAAAGAAAGAGCATTCCTGCTGGTGAATCTTATTGCAGAGGCCACCAACTTTATTAGACTCACCGTCTCATTTTGATTTTAGCAAACT
Organism: Prorops nasuta; assembly: GCF_024137725.1. Lineage (NCBI taxonomy): Eukaryota > Metazoa > Arthropoda > Insecta > Hymenoptera > Bethylidae > Prorops > Prorops nasuta. Next base: position 6,739,851 of record NW_027116810.1, read on the forward strand.
TTGTCCTCCTCGCGAACGAGCCCTCGTCACTCGCTTACAAATTTTCACTAATTTTCTCGCACTCGTCTTATATATAATTCACACACACACACACACACACACACACACACACACACACCTATTACGTACTTTTAATCATGTTCAGGCTAATTTAACAGTCGGTACGACTCAAGATTTATGACGCGAGAAATCGATGAAGAGAGGGCCTCGTTTTTTCAAAGCTGCTGGTATAGCCCCGACAAAAAGTAGCAAGGCGAGTTGCGCGATGACCGAAGGCGCGCGTGCATCGGGGGAAACCGTGAAGACAATGAAAAACGCGTGTAACGCCACGCGCCCTAATGCTGAAACGCCAACACCTTACTCACCGTGGCCACGCAGTTATCCCATTTGCCCGATTTGGAAGATTTTTATCACCGAAAAATATCCCGCTCGGCGAGAAAAAAAAGCACATTCCGGCACTAATTGCTTTCAGCAATTTTATTAGTCGAGCAATAATATAGTGAATACATCCAAGGTAGCTTCTTTCCAAGGGGCTAATTATCGACGCTCCGTAGTCAAAATTTGAGCAATTTTTTTCTGGCAAGAGGAAGCAAGAGTCGGCGAGGTGTTTATTTTCTGAGCGGTAACGGTAAATTTGCATGCCACATTCGTATAAGTAGCGAATATTACGTAGAGGTAGCAGATGATAAAACGGGGCGAAGGCATAACTGGCAATAAATGTTTCGTGGCTCGTAAAAATGTTATTGCCTTCTGTGCGGCATGATACGCGAAGACAGGCTGGCGGAGAGTAAGGGGATTCGAGGCAAAAGGAGAGACAACTGAGAATGTAATGCATCGGGGACAAGAAGCACGGAGAATGGGAAATTTTCCAGTATCCGCGAGGAAGAAGCAGACAAGGCTTCTCGAGCATTCTACTTCTGCCATGCAATTTGCGAAAAGCGAGCCCTGCGCGCCTTGCACATTATTCTCTCTCAAATTGCGTAAGCCTGACGTTCGGGAAACTCGCCCCTTTTATTATTTCCAGCAAATTCCCGCCTGCATGCATGGATATATGTTTTCGTGCGTGGGAGTAAATCTTTTTATAAACTATAACACTTTCCTATATGTATATAACCTTCGAGATATCGTCCATTGGATTTTCAACATTAATGTGCTTTTTGCACGAGATGCGAAGAACAGCAAGGAAAATAGTATACACATAGATAATCAGGCTAATTTTGATATTCAACGTGGATGGCCATTCAATTATCGCGAGCCCATTGCAATTGCATTTAGAGGGGGGCGTGGAGCTAGTAAAGCTAGAAAGCTCTCGGTGACGATCCCGTTGCACCTATATGCTAATCGTAAATAGCAAATCTGATTGGATGTAATCCGCCCGCGCGCAGTCGTGTTTAATGAAGAAGGCTAATCTCTCGATTCGAAATGCAATGCCAGCAAGGTATAGGCTGACTTGTTCATCGTTGCAAATTAATGCGACTAGGCCGAATTAAACTTGAACAATTCGCGCTTGCTGCCCAATGCGATTCGCGTGGACTGCGGATCCCATTAATGAGCTATAGGATTTAAGCTTGCCTCTGGTATATACGCTCCGTAGATCCAATAACAGCACCCCTTTCTCTATTGTTTGTTTAATATTTTAAACCGAACAATTCGCCAACTAATCTTTCTCGTTTCCCTCCAAATAACCACCCATCATAAATCTTCACCCTAATTGATTTTAATACAATTCCAACTCCTCGCTATGCGGTTAAAAATATTTGTAAAAAATCTGAATTTTCCTCTCCGTTCATCGACGCGAAGCAAATTTTGGTGATTCAACGAGTATTCTATAGCAGCATGCATACACGCATATATTACATATATGCTACAGTGTACGCGCGTCCGTGGCTTGAAAAATGCTTGGGTCGTTTTCGAAATGAAGAATCGCCTGGTATAACAGTCCCATTCGAGCGAAGCGAAATTCTTCATCCGAATGCTTCGGCGGAATAAAGAAATGCTAACAGCCACCCGTAACGTGCCATGCGTTTAGCATATTGTCGCGACCACAATGGCAATTTGTGTGATATATCTGCCCGTTACCGGGACGCGTTCAAATGTACTGGAATGAACTGGCTGGATATTTTTGCAAGTAGCAGCATATTCTTCGTGTAAACATAAAGAGCGATCAAATTATAATAAAATGCAGTATATATCGAGTATATATTCAATATTGTTATTTAAACAATTCAAGGTGTATAATAGGAGCTAGGGCATAAATCTTTTTAATTATAATAAGAAAAAAAGACTGCCTGATTCACCTGTTGTGATTTTGAGATTTGGCTCTTTACACACACACACACACACACACACCGATGGAAAACGAGAGAAGTAATTATTTGGGGAACGAAGGCGAAACGATAAATATCCATGGCGACAAAATATGACAAAATAAGAAAGGTTCTTTCGGAGGGTTAACGGACGGCACCCCTAGGACCACTAAGTCATGGCTTATGCTAACTTTGGCCCTTCTCCACGTATTTCCGACCGATGAAATAATATCACCCCGATTGCCAGGCCCGTGTGTTACATGTAGCGTGAAACACACGCTCTGCAGAATAGGTTCGCGCTGGTAGGCACATTTTTTAACTGACGCTTCGAGCATACACATACGATACACTATATATTATAATAACCATGTATGAAAGTGCTATGGTTGCGATTTGATCATCGATCGCAAACCACAGCTTAACAAACATTCGATGCGAATTTGAACCGAATCCATAAATCTGTGGTTGATATAAAAATACAGAGCACAACGAATGAGTGACAGCGAGGAAACAGTATTATAACATACAGCTAATAGAGCTGCGATTTCTCATAGAGAATCCATGAAAGTTCGTAAAGCGAAGATTTTAGGTAGGAAGTGCACGACTGGGCTTGTGGAAAATTTTCATGCGGAAGAAGAGCTCGTAAGTCTCAATTATTTAGGAAAATTGTAAAAACCGCAGAGGCAGAAGCCTATTTTGTTGGGTCTTGGGAAATAGCCAGTCCTTTTCTCAGGTGAGTAGAAAATTGCTTTTTTCTACATTGCACGCGTCGATGGACGTAGTACGTAGACGCGGGTGCGCGCGGACGGGTAGCGAGTGGGTGGGAGAGAGAGAGAGAGAGAGATGAGGAACACAGAAGGGGAGGGGGAGGCTTTTTAAGTCTCATTATTACAGCTCGCGGCAAATGCGAAAAAATAACCAAGGGTTTCACTTCGGTCCAAAGCCACCCGGAGCTGGAGAACTTAATCCTTCGGCTTAGCCGTAAAACGACGATTGCTACGCGCCCATATTCGTCCACCCACACCAGTTACGCGTGCACGAGTTAATTCACGCGTGCTCGCCGGATTTCTTTTTTAATGCGATAAAAGGAACAATGGTGGGGCCAGCTAATGCGGTAATTCTCCGTGTCACGACAAGGCTAATGCCCTGTGGAATTTAATAAGCGGCCAGCGCTACTCGCACCCCCCCCCCCTTTCCCCTCTATAAACTATAACTCCGTTACGATTAACCGCTGCATTTATCATCGTGTGAGAATAATCGAATACTCTGTCTGGTTAAAAAAAAAAGCAGAATAAAAAAATGTACTCGTTAAAATCGAACGTAAAAAAATCGAGTTTAGTTATACACATACGCTTATAGGTATATATACCGCGGTCCGAAATTAATTTTTAGAAGATTGTCTCGTTTTGCGCAGCGGTAATAATCTGGTTGCTCGATCTGTGCAGCTGTAAGATTGGATTGCAGTTAAGAAGAGTGGTTGGTAGTATAATACGATACTGTAAGGGGGTCCTTAGCGACCCAGGTGCCTCGAGCAAGGATAGGGAAGAAGGGAAGAGTGCTTTAAAAAATGACTAGACATTTTAATAGGTCGAGCAAGTTTTCATCTATCGTCCTATTCATCGGCAATTTCCGATTGGGTCGTCGGGCCTGGGGGGATCGATCGTCATTGTCTAGCTGTAGCCGTGTGGCGTTGCTGACTTTCCATCCTGAGAGCCACACCTTCCAGCGTCCACCGCTGTTAAGCGAAAATCAAGCGTAATGGTATAATGGCCGGTAGAAGGCACCTTCTATATCATCCTTTTCCTTTCTCGTGCAGCCGTGTGTCCCCCCTTTCGATAAACACACACACACACACACATATATATATATAACACCCACAACCCTTTTATATCGGGCTCTCCCCTTATAACCGTGCCTACCGTGACACTCCGAGGCCACACTTCTCTAAATGAAGTGACACACGCGATTTCAGCTCCCATCGGCCGTACAGGCACACAGTCGCAATCTGCATTTTACCAGCGGAAACTCTCCGCAGACGTCGCGTTTCCATTCCTGATGGCTCCGTGGCACGGGACATTGTTTCCGAGTAAATGCCGCGTCCACCCCCTTCCACCCCCATCCAGCCCCTTCTTCCGGCCCAGTTTCCTGCGTTCAGACAGAGAATTCGTCGGTGCAGAGACCAACGCCCAGTGACGCTTTCTCCATTAAACAGACTAAATTCGATAATACGCTCGATATAGCGTGCCATTCTCCAATAATGCTGACTCTCCCACTGCGCTATAATACACTCAACTTCCGAATAACTCGTCTTATGATAAATATTTTAAGCACTCTCTTCATTATTCATAATATCAATTTCGTTACCTAGCCTCGCAACTCTGTTGCAATTTATGGGACGAACCGTTATACCTACACTCTCGTGTCACTCTTCGCTCTCTCAGATCCACCAGCGATTCACCGTCCGTTATCGACTGTATTTGCGTCCGCGTGCACGTGCGTGTGTGTGTGTGTGTGTGTGTGTGTTTATATATTCCCGACGACCCAATAATGAGTTTTTTACGACTACAAAAAACAATACATTAGGATGACAGCGAATATCTCGTTGTGGAAAGTTATCGACGGGCCACGTCCCTCGTAATGTGCCGCAAAATGATCCACGCATTGCGTAAATTATAATACACATCGACGTTCGTCGAAGCAGAGATCGAAAAGAGAATAGAACAATTCTCAATTATTTAGAAAGTTGCGCGGTGTAATAAGTTATTGATGTTAAATTGAAATAAAATTGCGGTTTTTTGTGCGGTGCTCGAAGGTTGGGGTCTTACGAAAGACGCAGTCTCGAGCACGATCCACCAGGAAGTCAATGATCACGTCTGCTGTGTACCAAAGCAAGGATGAGCGTCCTTCGCCTCGAAGGTTATCGGTATTAGTCAATCACATCGCACAAATTGTCTATGGCAATGTTGAACGATGAGTCATTCTAACTTTGGCCAACTGTTACTCGAGGGACACCATAAATGCGGACGATCGTGCATATAGTCATAAATTAATATAATCGTAAATTTTCTACCCGAGATGTATGTAACGTCGTAGTGTCGTTAACTGACACTCTAAGTCATGCTATATACGAAGAAAACAAAGATGAGAACCGTTATCCTCGAGTAGGATATCATCGAGGGGACCATATTCATTCTTATCGATCATCGCTGAACAATTCTTCAAAGTACCAGAGAAAAGAATGCAACTGATTTTCTTTAGATTCCTGAAGACTCTTTCCCGTACACATGCAGCGTGTATACTTGCCATAAAAATATTCATGGAACAATTTTTCTCACTGTGCAACAAGACTGACTTGTCAACGTTTCTGCAACACCCTGTATATAACTGCAGAATACACGCCTATTTGTAATCAAGCATCGGGTATCGATAATTATATATATGGCAAAGTGAAAGGCGGTGGATCATTTTATTTAAACTGCTCGAAGAAGACGATCAAGGAAGGTTTCAAGGTGCAATACGATCGATAATTTTCGTGGCTCGTGTACTTCTCGTTCCGAGGAGCGTCCTGTATATGCACGTATTCCCTTATCCTGCACGTGGGAAGGGGTGAGGGGTAGGGTGTTGCCAAGTGAGTTATGAACGTCGAACTGCTCTGTCTTTCGCACGTACGCAAACATGCACACGAGGCGTGCACGTATACATATCAGTTTGAGCGGGCACAAAAGTCGAGATGATTTGGTGTTTGCGAGACGAAGGGTAGGGGAGCAGTAGAGAAGCAGAGAAGAGAGGGTGGGATCGCACCTTGGGTCTTTTCGGCATGGTCCGGCTGGTAACGCGCCAACCCCGTTGGGCCCGGCTCGGGTCGGTCGAAGTGTGATATATCGGCTCGTAAAAATCCTCGGGAATAAAATATCTCCGAAGGATCTCGGGCCGAAGGTCGCAGTCGCCGAAAGGGGCCCCTCGCGCGATGGTACTCCACCTTATAGGTGACTGCCAACGCTTGCCCGCTCCTCTCGCACACCGCTACGTAGGTGCGAACATTGTTAACAAGTCTCGTATTTTATACGCTCCTTCAGAAACAAGGCGCTCCGAACGGCAGAGGTGCTCTTCCCTCTCGATACTTTACAAAGACTTCCGCAAAATTCCCTTGTCCAATTAAACTTCGTAATGCATCGAATTGGACGAGCGCACCCATTTAAATCACCGCGATTCCATATGTTTATGCCCGAGGTTAATATCGCTGCTGTTGGAACGCCGAGATTTCTTTCGCCAGTTTTTGCCTGGAACGTTTGATCGGTCGAATTGAGAACCTGCTTGTCGGCGATACTCTTAAAGCCGGTGTTGCTCGAGCTGCCATAATTTTAAGTATAAACACTGATTTGGAACGTGTAGTATGTCGAGCGATGCACTGCCTTCTCTTTTTACACGTACCTTGTAGAACAATGAAAAGCGTTTATCGTGATTAACTCCCACTCGGCAAACGAGAGCGAAAAGAAGCATCGTTTCGCGCTTCTCGAATGACGAGTATAAATAAAGCCCGAGGGAGTCGATGATCTTTGCTGAAAAACTCGAATTATAATTGAGTGCGCACGCATATATATTTGGCAATGCATAGGTTGTGTTCTTTCAGGTAAGATAACTTTGTTACGCATGTGTGTGCATATATATATATATATATATATATATATATATATTTGTGTGTATAGTAGAATATTGATCGAAGAATTCATTTGGAGGAGGTCGACCGCAAGTGGGTTGAAGAAACAAAAGCATCCTGGTGTTTTCTATTATCGCCGTTGGCTCATGGACAAAAGGAGCCGGCAAAATCGATAGTCGTCGAGAAAATTCCCGTATAGGAGGATCGCGGCACTTAACGTCGACTCGCTTTATTTTGCCCAAGTGCTTCCGGATATTCTCTGCACGTGGTGCGACCGCTCAGAAGGTTAGGTTAAAGAGTGGTAGACCTTTCCCTCCCTCTCTCTCTCTCCGTGTCTCGATCGGCCGAAAATCGTGTGTACGCGCGCGCGCGTGTGTGTGTGCGTCTGTGTCCGAGAGAGTGAGAGAGTTTCGAAGGGGGCAGCCAGAGCAAAGGGTTTACGAACGAAGCAAACGAGTTGGGTTGTGTTCGGTGGTGCTTGGTCTGGAGCCTCGTGGATGTGGGTGGAAAATGGAGGGTGAGTGGACGGCGGGAGGTGAAGTGGGACGAGTCGGAGGTGGAGGACTAGAATGAGGTGGAGAACGAGAAGGATGAGGTGGAAGTTGGGTGGTTAGTGGCGAGGGGGGGAGGGGGAGGGGGTGGTGGTGGTGCACAGGAGGGGGTGGAGGCAATGCGATGAAAGGGGATCGCTGCCTCCTGCACGCTGGCCCCGGGGGCGGCGTATTGATCCGGAGGCGGCGGCGGTCATCCGGCCGCTAATTAAATGCCAATCGCCATCCCCCTTCTACACTCAATTCACCCTCTACTTGCTCCGCGCGCACCGGTCTCCTGCGAACCGCCCCCTTTGAGCCCGCGCGCAACCGCCATATCCTGTGATATCCTGCTCCGAACCAACCCTGCCTGCCCCAGTCCTCTGCCAGGGCACACGCGCTCTTTCATTGTTCGGCTCAACGCGACGATGCCAACCTTTATTACACCAGCGCCTTCTATATACATATACGCGTACTCTCCATTAAATCCTATCCAAGTCGATTTCCCACTGAAATTTTTCAAATCCGACTCTAAATTTCATTCAACTCTGCATATATCGGCTACAATAAGGATTCCGAGTCCCAATATCGCGCTCGGAGGCAGATGACTATCTATATATGTATGTATATCAGAGGTAAATAGCTGATTGGTCAATGTATATAGATGTAGCTTCACGTATGACGTCCTGCATCGGCGAGCGATACGCAACGCGACTAACCTTTCTTACGCTGTCGGTGAACAGTGCTTTACGCGACCGGTAATTTAGCGCTATCATCGCAAAAAGACCAGCGATTGCCTTGTAGGAGCACTGCAGGATCGCGTAATGTGTATACCATCGACACGAGATTCTCCATTGAGGAAAGCCTGCTATGTCGGATAAATTAATTTCAAAAGGCAACTCATTCAATAACAATAAAGAAACGTGCTTTCAAAACTTCGCAACGTTTACCTAAAACCATTCGTGAAACTCACACTCTCTCTCTCTCTCTCTCTTCATCGAGTCAAAGGAGTTATTTTCTAAACGGACAGCTCACTTTATCCTTCACTTACAGCTTGTATAACTAATTATAGCCTTATAATAATTTGTTTGTATACATGCAAGTTTTATCCTACTGCTGTATAATGGTTTATTTGCGCGGCACCATCTTCCCAGACGAGTTCTGGCAGAGTTTTTCCTTTGCTGATGTATGGACAAGTCTCCACTGATTGTTTCACGTTTTGACCTTAAGCAAGTAGTTGGCTAATTTACTTGGGTTCATATTTGCCGCTGAAACTTTGATTAATATAGAAATTCTATTCTATAATATCCTAAAATAACACTGTCAGATGTGTGATTAACCTTTATTGTGATGGGCATTTATGGTAGGTCGGCGTAGGTATCAATTTCTCCGAATGATCAGAAAAAGGTTAACGACTGTACGGTAATTTCTTGCAATCATCGTAAAAAGGTTAATAAACGCTTTAAAACTTTTACCCCTGTTTCATGCTTACAAATTCATCCTCCGTGCTATGCATGTACCGCCTATTGAATCAATCATCCGGTGCCGATTGAGATTCGGTCCATTAATAAACATTTTGCTGCTTTGGGGCGTATCGCGTTTAAGAATTCATTACTAGTCCAAATATCTCGCGGGTGAATTAATGAAGTCGATATAAAGGAGAAGGAGAATCTCTGTCAATCGCTGCCGGTGATCTTACCACGAGAATTAACACGGAAAACTCTCTCAGATTTATTCGAATAAGGATTATGCCCCGTAATAAAGAGCATATACCTATAGGCAATACTGAAATATTCAGAGTAAAACGATGATGAGAGCACTGCGATAGGATTCGGGGTGCTGCTCAGTCAAATGGAATTTATTTACGCGTCGGAATCGCGAATATTCGTACAACCCCCTCTGTAGCGGTCAAAGGTCGGTTGATTGACTTCCCTTGGGACTTTATTTTCAGAAGAGGACCATAGCTTATCCCTCTGGCTATCTTAGGCCTTCCGAAACCCTCCGGAATCTGTCCAACTTCGATCCGTACGTGACCGCTTTACTTTCTTATACTTGGAAGCGTCTTCTTGAAATCGCAAGAAAACCTCTTACAGTATTTATTCCATGTCGAAGAGTTTTGGCTGTATAGAGACTGTTGTAATTAATAGCGACAGTTTAATCGACTAATACACAGCGTATATATATATATACCTATGTATGTAATGTACAGTAATATGATTTGCTGTAAATTCGGGGGCATAGTTGCATGAAATGGTGCGTGATTTGGAGGCAGCTGGGTTTTTTCAAAGCTCGACTCCCATTGGTGGTCGAGTACCCCATCTTTATTCGAGGCGGTGTTAATTGGCGCGGAAGTAATTAAGAGATGGCCACCCCGTTCCCCCAGCGTCGGGCCGCGTCTCTCGGAACTCGCGCGGGGCTGAATCCCGCGCGCCTCCAACCCCCTAGTTAACGAGCAAACGTTGCTCTGGGAGATGGCAGCGTCGTGATTAATAACAAGGTCCTCTCGAAAACCTTGGCGCGCTACCTCGAAAGGTTGTAGGTGAAATTCCAGCCAACTGGTTGATGCTCCATCCACGACTACGTCAGAGGAGACTGTCGACGGTCCAAACTTCGCGAAGCAATCCGCTCATCGATCACTCCCCGCTTAACACGTCGACGCTTACCAAAAACTAAAGAGGCGTTGACCAATTCGAATTTCCTCTCGATCCGAAACACGCGCCCTTGGATCGACGATAATCCCACTATATTAATATTCCTCGTGGGTGTGAAAACAAAGAGATATCCCGGTCTTTTCATTTATTACCGGATGATGTATCGGCATCGTTCTCGCGGAGTGTGTGCTTTACGAAGCAACCTCTCTTGTATATATATATATATATATATATATGTATAATATATACATACGACTATACATAGCGATCTATAATTTATAGTGGTGTAAGAGGCTGGAGAATCCTCGTAATTATATTTGGTAAACGCGCGAGGCTCGAGGAACGAATCTGAAGGATGGAGTTTGAGATGACAATGGGCAAGGTCGAATAAGGGTTACTGGGTTGGAGGAGCTGGACGGTTCTTTAATCACCGCGTCATTCGTCAGTCTGCGGTGAAATGGTGGGATGGAAAAATCATGGCAGAGCACCGCAGGTATAGGGATCATCATCACGGAGCTTTTTAGTACCTACTATATATACATGCACACACACATAGGGGAGGCGCTTTCCTGAGCTATCAGTCTGCTCTTCAACGAGGCATATCAATCTCCCTCGGTGTATCCGACGATCATCCTCGGCGCGGCCGGCCACGAGAATCATCGCCGAGCGTCATTAGGGTGACTAGAGGAGGGGTGGGGAGGACCGGGGTCACACCTGGCGCCCCCAGCTACATGGCGTAGGAAAGGCTAATGGCGCGCGGCAGATGCAGATCATCCGCCACCATTCTTCCCGAATCTTTATAAATATCCAAACGATATATGAGACTGCGAGAGGCACACTAGCGACGAGCCTCGCACACAGATCCTATTCCAGATTCGACTAGCCCGCAGGAATTAGATCTCTCCCATCGATTTGGAGAACAAACCGAGCCTGCCAATTTTCAAGATCGATTCATAATCGCGTTATTCAAATGAGCTTTTTTCTCTCTGCTCCTCTTTTATTATACGTCAATTTATTAATACGTGGCCCGTAATTCTAGCTTAGGAGGCCTGCAAACTTGCTGCTCGTAAAGCATAAAAATCGAAGCTTTGTATGCTCTGCAGCCGGCTATATATACGTGTATACTATATATGAGTTGAAGGCCGTAAAATGGAATTTAAGTCAGAACCGTCCACGATAATGTAGGCGGCTTATCAAGACAGGGTTAATATGACAGTTTTGTTGTAGGTAGGCAGTAACAAGCCCCTCCCTCCACCCCCTGCCCCACCCGAGCGCTTATATTCGATCGAAACTACCGGCACGCAATAGCTCCAGTGTAAAAGCAGCCTTCTTCATGCGGAAAATAAGTTCGACGTTTATACACAAAGTGCCTAGTCCAAGTGCTTATTACATTTTTATACGGACATTTTCAGATTTTTTTTCTTCGCAAAACGCTCGGATATGTACGCGTGTGTATATACGAGCCGGGGGAATATATAGCTATATATATAAAGTGTATACGCGGGTATCTCAAATGTTCCTTTGATTTAGCATTCTTTTCCCCATTCGTTTCTTTCGCGCGTATACGCACTTTGGCAAAAAAAGGATCTCGATTTACGGTGGAAGCGAGCGTGCAATTACCAAACAGAATCTCTGTACGCGCGCGTCCCTTGAATATGTATATCGGGAAGTGCATCGGGTCTTGGATTCTTGCCAATAGATTAATAGCTTGGGAGTGATGCTCGAGATTTCAGCGTATATATTGCATTACGGGAAATGACGCGACAAAATGTACGAATGACTTCGCGAACGGGAGACGCATCTTGGGGGACCGATCCCGGCAGGGAGATGAATCTCAACGAGATCGCATAATCACCGCCGCTTCCTTTTCCTATTTTTTCCTCCCCTCTCTTTCTTTTCTTATATATATATATATATATATACGTAGTATGTACATGCCTGACCGCTGTCTCCCATGTAGTTTCCCTCGATCATTTACGTTTGATTTGCTTGTCATTAAGAGCCGATACGCGTGTGTCAACGCCCTATATACGCATATATAGCGTGAATCCTTCAGCACAGTCGAGCCTCCGAACGATCCGAGCAGATGATTGTAGAGTCGAGGAAGAATCTATGGATCGACATTTTCCACACGTGGATGAATTAACGCGTGTTCGAAGCTCCGATCCGGAAAGTCCGTTTAGTGCGGAATATCGAAACGTTCAGCGTATGTATATATATATATGTGTGTGTTTGTATATAGTAGACGCGATAGAGTCATCGGGGAGTGACACGAGTAGCCTCCACTTTTCCCCCCGAGTTCCTCCGGCTGCAGAGTGCTCCGAGTCGTTCTCGGCTCGTCGCCGATTCACCCTTGCTCTGCGAATGCTTACGAAGCAGACGTCAAAACATTTGTGAAATATGAGGGTGCGGAGCGGACCGCGGAAGATCGATTCCCCAGGATCTCGGACGAGCCGAGTACTCTCCTGCTCGGTGAGATGCCTCGCATTGTTAAAAGCCCGTAATAGATTATGCATTAAACGCGCGATCCAGAATATAGAGAGATAGCGTAACAATGGATCCAGCACTTTTGGCTCCCCCGGGGTCTCCGAGCGTCCTATACGTCATCCTTTGATCCCGACCTATCATCATTGTCCCGGAAGACTCCCAACTTTCCTCGGTTCAACCTCCGCAGTGACCACAAGTCGATATAATATTTTATTCGACCACTATATGTATATGTATATGAAATTCTACGTTAGTCCAATTTAAATTTCCGATGGTAAATCTTAGCGCGCGCGGTTATAACGCTCCATACGCGAAATTCTGTCTCTCTATATAACCTGCATATATATATATACGCCTACGTATAGGCATATGCCAGGCAAATACACACACACAGTTTTGACGCTCTGAATAATCGACTGGTGAAACGTGATATTAGCAGGAATTCCACGCTCGATCGACTTCTGTGAATTTCGACATTTGCGGTATTTCGATTGCTCAGATTTTCAAGCGGTCCTATAATAGGGAATGCGGGAGAGGACCGGGTGTCTTGTTGGGATACTGGCCATTTGGTCATCGGGAGAGTGAGAAACAGGGGGGAGAGGGTTGGGTGCAAAAATAATGCATGTAATCTGTTCCGTAAAACCGTTTGACCTCTCGATCGTCTCGGGTATAGTGTCTAACCCTAGCATTACCAAAATCTCCTTTAAGACGAAAAGTAGAAAGGGGCTTAAGGAGGGAGGGGGGAGGGAGTGCGATTACGAGAATTACGGTAAGACGACGTGACTCCATATGTGAGATTGCACACGATAACGTGTAATTTCACTATTAGATCTAATCTGTTGACATTAGAGAACAGTCGGGCGAAATTGTTGGGTCTCCAAATCGGAGCGCGGTCGCCATTATGTTAAACAGTTTAAACTATTGGGAAAAAGGCTCGAAACGACCACCGACCATGGCGCGTACCACGACGTCCATTATTCTAATTGTGTCCCCCCTGGCTCTGTTACTCCTCGACGGTCTATCGGAGACCTCCTTCGAAGGGCGTTGCTACCTAATCGCCAGCAGCGCTAGACGTGATATTCCAATTCGCCAATCATCATCCGGCAAAGGCCACGAAGGAATGCGCGAAAGCCCAGACGGAATAATCACCGCTCGACATCCTATACTTATACATATATATATATATATATATATATTCCACTCGCTCATGAGGAATAATATATTTAAGGAAGCGAGTCGAGCTTATATATTTATAAAGATAGGCATGATTGAATAATGAGCGTTATACGAGCAAGTCGAGTGAGTATAATTTGCAGGCTATGACATTTCAAAGATCCGAGAGAGAGAGAGAGAGAGAGAGAGAGAGAGAGAGAGAGAGACGTCATCGATGAAACGACCGAGCAATCGCAGCGTTGTTTCTGACAAAGCGTCATTGGGAGTGCTTAAAATAATACACGAGGATTCCGATGACTTCTCATCGCAGCGTTCGCGCCGCGTGCCACATTGAAATGTCGTTCCCAGGCCTGGCTTAATGCGGGGAATTGTTGCGTTGCCATTTCGTTGCCGAGGACCGCGTATTCCCCGAAGGCAGACACGAGTCTCCGTCGAGCGTGATCCTCTGATTTTATTGTCGACTCGTTACGTCACTCTTGTCACTTCCAGCTGCGGCTCCACTGCGGCCGCTCTCCTCCGTCAATTATTATCGATAGTCATCTCTCGCGATTGAGTCGAGTGCGACCGAGCGACCTTCGCGCAATTAAAACCTCTTGAAGTTTTGGCCCCGAGAACGTTCGCGCGCCAAGACCTAGCTGTATACACACATACATACATATATATAGGTACTATTCTTCGGGACATTTATCGCGTCCAAATCATCGCTTCTATCGCGATATACACCACTTATATATATATATATATATAGACAATTATAAATCCACCGAAGGAATTTATCCGAAGAAGAAGACCGTTTCGTCCCGGTGAATTTCTCGCATGGCGAAAGCCATCAGAGACAAATCACTGGAACTATGTGGGCACCTTATTATAAGTATCGGTAATGCCCAGAACTACGATTATAATCCTGATTGATGCTCGCAGCGCTACCAATTACAATCTAGTGTCGACGCTATTTTCGAAAGTAGCCGATCGAACCGGCTGAACTTCGCGAAGGTCAAGCATTCTCGATAATAATACAGTATGGGAGAGAGATGCTTGGCTATGTTTTAGAACGCAGCGTGTATACCGACCACTCGTTCACTCGGACACCGCATAAATGAATCTTAATCTTTACCGCTTTTTTTACGCTGTTTCCGGGTTGGCGCACCTGATGCGATTTACGACTTACAACCTCCGCTGATATCGTGTTAATCCCTAATAAATTGCTCCGAGGAAAAAATTCAAATTCGATCCTGCCACAGGGCTAAAATTTTGCCATCGGACCCTTTTGCAAACTTTTTCCACGGCCATACGCGAATCATATACGGATTCGTTAAATTGATTGAAATATAACGCGAGGGTCAAGGATATAACGAACAAAAGCTGAGTGCATTTTACTTGCAGATTTTATCAACGGATGATGACAGCTATTTTGCAATATTTATGTATACAAGCTGACTCTATATCGTTGCTTTCGTTGTGGAAGCTTGACAACTTTTCCTGAGAAACCTGTCAAGCTCGAGCAAAGTTAGTCTCTCTTGTATACCGAAAGTACCACCTCCCATGCACAGCTATCTCATCCGAGTATATCCCTTGCATTTCACCTTTTGGAGTCAACGAGCGGGAAAAGAGGCGTGTCTTCTCTGATGTAGAGCGTACATCTGTGTCTTTATGGAGGCGAATCAAAAGACGCCAGATGAAACTACGAGGATAGTGCCATCAATGGAATCTCATCGTGCCGGTGGATGTGAAAATTACAGAGGATTATGTCTATCTCTTGAAAACGTTCTTCTCTTACAGGTTGACAAGTTGCACCCCCCCCCCCCCCCCCTCTCTCTTTCTCTCCTTCTCTAGTTATCTGCATTCGACTTTCTCACCAGTAGTGTAAACAGTCAGGGACACCAAACGCTGATAGAATTTGCACGATTGTTCTGATAAACTACGAAAAAATATTGCAACGTGTTTATATAAAATGTCAATAATTTACCAAAGAAAATGGAAGAGTTTTATCAAGATTGAAAACAATACTTGAGATGCATAAATATATATATATATATATATAGTTATGCAAAGTATGATAGCTGGTATCGGAGCGAGTCCCTGGCAAGCTACGCCGCTGGCAGCTGGGTATAGCGAGAAGAATAGACAGAGCGAGAGAGGCGAGTGTGCGAAGTGTGTGAAGTGTGAAGACGGTTAGGGACTCGTTAGCTCGAATGATAAGTCGGAGCAATTTCACAGCTTGAAGCGCCGACAAAACAGAGGCGGCCAGATGCTCCGGAGGACTCGGCAAGATTCCCTGAAATTTCATTCTTTGCCACCATGCAAGTCGAAATTGATGCACCGCTGCTTACAAAGGCTGGCCTCTTGATTCCCAGCGTTACATTCGCATTTGATTCAGCACACTTATATATAAGACGAACGACGAGGCATCCGCAATCCTTTCACAGGGACCTCGCGGCCAGTCTACCAAACAAGATCTAACGTTCTCCGATAAATAAAGCAATTCAATTATGAACCAGCGCAATTTACACCGACTGAAATAATGCAGAAACCCTTGATAATAAAAGTTTAATAAGACACGGAGTAAAATTAGATCTGCCACTTTCGATTACGCCATTCTGTGAAAGTAAAGAAAGGTAAAAGTGGATAGATGGATAGGCAAAGAGAATTAGAGAGAGAGAGAGAATCGAAGAAAGAGAGGGAAAGGGTAAAAGCAGAGAGATGGAATGGAGCAAAGTGCAGATTGTACTCAGCGTCCGGTTGCCAAGCAACGCGCTAATTAGCCCACCCAGCTCTTTGGAGTGGATACTCGACAGTACTTGATAACTGCCCCCCCCCCCTCTCTCTCTCTCTTACTCTCTTCGATACCTGTCTGTGTCCCTCAGCATCCACAGAACACACTATATATTCCTCTCTATATCAATATAGCTATATCCATGTCTCCACTTTCTTCACTCCATATAATAGTTATACTCTCCCTCTCTGTATTTCACTCTTCGTCACAGTGACATCTGATTGGCCAGGATGTCGTTAATGCCTTCAGGCTCGTAAAAGTGACCGCACGATCGTATGCTCCGAATCATCGCGCACCCTATTAAAACGTTTCTCTACATCCATTCATCCACCCAGCAGCCTTTCTATACGTTTAAACTTTAACATGCCAATTGAATCCAAGGGGAACGACCATTTCCAGTGATCTTTGTATCCCGAAGAATTCGAAGGATCCGATACACTATTTAGCTCTTTGCCGGTATTTTCGATGGTATGCAAAAATCATGCACGAAGAGGTCGGTAAAAGGCGATCGCTTTCAGGTTGGTCCGCGGCAAATTTTACGAGCCCGAGAAATTTTTGACCCTCTCTCTCTCTCTCTCTCTCTCTCTCTCTTCGTAGTTCCAGCTGATGCACAAAGCAACGGACGTGCATTTATATGTATATAGGAACTACGTTAAATTAGCAGAGTGGCGAGTTTTTATTTGGAGCGCTTGGCATAACTCCGAAGTAGCCAGAAATGTGATAATGGCTCCGGTAGATTAGTCATTTTCTCGCGAGGAGGGAAATCGCTAATAAAGCCGCGAGACACGTAGCATTTAGGGCTCGCCATCGACGTTAACAAAGTTCTCGCGAAGTGGTGAATTACAGTCGTTTCGCGCTCAGCGTTCCATTAGCCTGGAGGCTGCGCGTGTGTTCGTAATGAAAATAGATACGTGCCCACACTCGCTTCCCACGGTTTGTTGTGTCCAAGCTACGACACCTGTGTCGTGCTTTCAACACGTCACGCGTGCACGTGTGAAACACGAATTCTCCTGCATTTTCCAGGTAAATACGCGAAACGTTCTAATTTATTTCGATTGTCCAGGAATTTCGTGGGATGCATACATATTTAAAAATGGCCACTGTGCCTGCTAATGATACGTTCGACCGGGACAATATACACAGGAAAAGGTATCCTGGACTCTTGTATCCTGGCAGGATGCGAACTGATCGAGCGGTCGTTACGTCACTTATCCACGTCTTCATTTATTGCATACTTTGACAAAAAATAAACTATCTTGCCAGTCTTAAGTGAAGCTATCATCGATGCCCACGAGAAGTCCGATTATTAAATAGAACCGTATAATGACACAAGTCGAGACTGGCCAAAGCTCCATAAATAAATAATTAGTATCGTCATCGAGCAAATTACGAACCTCTCTTACATACATAGTTGTTTTGATAAAATTGATTATTCAATCGATCTGTGACTGCAGATATCTCTCTTTCTCTGCGAACAGCCTAAAATGTTCTCCATGCATAACTCAGATTGATTACGCAGTTATATAGCTTCATGGACAGTTATGTCTGATCTGGTGAAAGTAAAATGTGCTCTTAGTCTTAATTCGCGACCGTTCCGACCAATAATATAAGCGTTGTAAAATGAAAAATGACTGCGTGCGCGTGGTACAAATTGCTATAAGTGGATTAAAACTGATAATGTTTGATTGAAAAATATATTTGTTAGGATCGGTAAACTTGGGAGGAAAAATCGAGAGGTCTAATGTCATGCGAGAAACGCAAAGTTGGACCAATGTAAGAGAGCCGGAGGTTGCAGAAGATAAAGGAAACGGTGGCGTGGCCAAGACAAAGACAAAGACAAAGAGAGAGAGAGAGAGAGAGAGGTGGAATAAAGCAGGTTAAAGCATAGCCCGAAGACAGACGAGCACAAACGGAAGACGGTTGTACTGGTGGTTGGTAGTGGTGGTGGCTCGTCTTAAAGCAGGAGGCAGTACAGGTGCGCGCGAGCAGCTCGTAAAGATGCAAATATTCTCAGGATGGACTCGTCAGCGACTGTCAAAGTGCGATTGCGAAAGGGAGCGGCGCGGCAGGCTCTTTGGCAGAGACCTCGCGAAAGAATATTGTGTTGCGGTCGGAAGATAAACAATGGGCGAGGTCCTTCCTCGGATCTTCAACAAGTCCTTCTTCGTCTCTCTCTCTCTCTCTCTCTCTCTCTCTAGCGCGTTCCACCCCCACCACCTCGCACGCCACAACGCATTTTCTGTTTACTCGACAAATAAACCCTCCCTGTCAAGGAAGCTATATTCGCTTCTTCTGCCTCCTCCATCCTTTACGTATTTTCCTTCTGCCTCCTTTCCCTTTCACGCGATCTACTCTTGCAAAATCCCGCTCGGACTTTTCTCCTGCATCTGTGCGTGGCCAAAGCTCCACTGATATGACGTTTCGAAACAGTAGGGTCCCCTCTTTATTTAGGATTGCCAGGATAAATATAACAGCCTCGCGCGACACACCGACCCATTCACCAACCGAATTTGCCTTTTTGCCTTCCTTTCTACTATATATATATATATATATATACATACCGGTCGAAACAGACCTACCTGCATTTTCCATTTTTCACTTCTATCGCCTCGGACAAATCTTATACACTTATTCTATCAATTTCGTCCAATCACTGTGTTGATCTTCTGCTATATAAACTGGGGAAAAAATACTTTGTGTGTCTCTCTTAAAGTACTATTAAAATACGATTTATAATTCTGCAGTAGGATCCATATTTTCTCTCGAATCTATTATAGATTCTGATGAAAGCTGCGAATACTGAGAAAATATTGGACGAGTCGAAAAGTAAAGTTCTGACACTCGAGCGGGATTCATCCGTAGGGCTAGCTGTCATCGTGCTGGTAAACATTGCAGTTATTCACCTAATGCCCTGTTTCCCGCGTAATGCTCCAATAGGTCTGTCTTTATTTAGGGTTGGCAAGATAAACAAGGTGGTGGCCACTGCTGGGGGCTTAGCTTCCTGCCTCTTCAGGTGATCCTCCGAGCTCAACCCTCCCTGATAAATAAATAATCAGCGATCCTCGAAGCTGCGCTCGAGTCATCATTCGAATACGACCAATAGGACGATGATGACGTAGATGAGGCATCGAGCGAGAAGCGCCGGCTCGTCCACTCCGTTTTCGCAGACCCGGGTCACCCAAGATTGTTGTTCCAAGGGCGTGAAACATGACAGGTGTACAATGCATGCTGATGCTGCAGGTGCGAATCGGGGCTAACGATGCTATCCCACTCTCGTCTCTTCTAACTCAGAAATCCTTTAGGGTTTCTACATCCACGCAGCTTCCACACGAAACGTGCAACCGAATGAAACCTCTGGATAAGCCTATATATATATATAAGAGAAACGCGCGAGAAAAATTATTTTATCCTCGTTATCAAACTTAAAGACTGTCGCCTTGTATTTTTATATAACAATAATTAAAGGGGCAATTTAGGGATTGGTGTTGATAAGAGGAGAAATCACGAGTTGGTTGGATAAAGTATTGTGGTGAGCCCGCGCATCATCGGCAAACGGATGAGAGTTATGGTTTACGAAGCGTCGCGTTACCTTATAGAGCAACAATAATGTCAAGCCAGTCAACGGTCGGGTCGACGACGTGGATACGAACGGCTGGGCAATGATAATTAATCAATCTCAACACTGCGGTGATGGCGCCCTTCTCGAGCAAGCAAGCAGCCAAGCAACCTTATAACAGCGCGTGTTGTGTGGTCCATCCTTGTCCTACGTCCTCCTCCCGTGGTCCCGTGTGTCCCGCCACGGTGCACTTCTTTCAACTCTTCCCCCCTCCTATATATCTACACGCGAGGAAGCCGGTCATTGCCTGTATTAGCACCGACGATAGACAGGGAGGGAGTGGAGGGGGTTGGAGATGGAAAATCCACGGTAGGAGCACGATTATACGCTTTGTGGATTAACCAAGCGTTCTCCGGCCTTTCAGAAACCGCGTCGTAACTCATTACGGCTATAAACGGCTGCATTTGCGTTATTTGATCACGCTTCTGATCAACTTCGGCTCTATGCATATATATAATATATATATATATATATACGCCTGCCGTTTCGTGACTCGCATTCTATACTCGATATTTATTCGACACGGCCACTGGGTTACGCAATAAAGCCCCGATGCATTACGAAGCTAATGAAATTAATTTCGTCTGTATCATTAGAATTTATTAACAGTTTTGCCAGGCTTAGGACGGTAAATCATGCAAGAGAGCTTTAATAAAATTGTTGAATTTATCTGCAAAGTGGAAGATTTTTTTGAAAAAAAGTAAAGTCCTGTTGAAGCATTCCTATACGTATACCCGTGCGTGAAAGAAATACCTGAAACGCCTAATAGCGAATCGTTTATTCATGGTTATACCTCTTCGACCGTTATTTGAAAGACGCCCTTTATAATTAGGTCAACGACGAGCTTTTTCCAGTGCAAAAATTCGGTTGGTGCCTGCCTTTATATTAATTGGCAAAAAGATGCTCCCGAAATCGGTAAGAGCATGCTGCGAGTAAATCACAAGTTCCGCCGGGTGAATAAGGCCCGGTAGAAATTAGTCTCGTCGATGAGAAAATCGAGCGTGGTTGGTCGATAAATTTACATTTTTACGAGAAAGATAGTGGGACATTGTAGATGGTGCCAGGCGCGATCGAGATGGCACGGGCGGCCGTTGGGAATTCAATTTGCAGCCGCAGGATCGAAGAAGAAAGAGCGGATCGCTCGTTGGAGGGGGAGGAGGAGGGAGGGGGGGGGACACTGTGACGCGCGCGATGGATGGAAAATGCAGCAAGAACAAAGAGAGAAAGTAATAAGGAGGAGGCTGCAGGTATAAGGAGGGAAAAAAGAATAAGGCAAAGATCGAAGGAAGATTATAAAAGGGGAAAGAAAGAGGATCGTTGTGAAAAAGATGAAAGTATAGCAGAGAGTGAGGAGGGGAGAGGGGAGGAGGAGGATTATTGAGTGGATTGAAAAAGAAGGAGGAATAATGGGGGAAAGGGAAGAACTCTCGTAAAATTCTGCACGTCTAATTATCGGAGCTGCATGAGTGCACGTGGACACAGCGGTGCGTCATCGCTGTTAATCGCGAGATAATTAATAGACGATCGTCGCTAATTGCACGATCGGATCTTCTCGGCTCCTTAATGAAGCGTGACGCCGAGAAAATTCCCCTCGATACGTGTGAGTGCACCAATACACGCGCGGACCAATCGCTCTAAAACGAATAAGAAACGGACGTATATATATATATGTACGCGCGGACTAAGCCACGTTTCTTCGTCGTCCCGTCGCGTTTGCTTCGACGATATTATCGACTAGGCGTAATCCCGATTTACAACTTTACATTTCTGCCCTCTGGACGATCGTATATCATAATAATGTTGAGCAATTAATTATCAGCCTTATGAGCCGGTCATTATCATTTTTCTCGGTGGAAAAAAATAAAAGTTCACGCACAATCCGTTACGTTGCCTCGATCATCGCTCCGCGCGGAAAAAGTCGAGCCAAATAATCGCGGGGACCCAGTTTAAGTTTAGTAGCTTAGTATATGTATAATAGCGGTCCCACATCCATGAATGCACGTGTGTCAGTTTGACTCCAAGTGGAATTTGGTTTCGCGCAGGACCTGCTTTCCAACTATCCGAGCCGCGCCTCCGGGCAGCTTACTGCGAAACTCCGTAAACGAATCAGGTCCGTTCCTAATTGCACGCCTAATTTTCGGAGCCCCCAGCACCGAGCGTAAACATTCATTTGCAGTTACGCCTCCAGGAAAGCAATGATCGATGAATATCGGTTTCGAGATCAATCTGCCTCGATAAATCCGCTTTTTCTCCTAGCAGGTGAATCTCTGCACCTCGAATATTAAGAAATTTACTTTTTTCCTGCTTTTGGCGCAATTATAAACTCGCTTCTATATGCGAACTATATTGCTTTCGAAAGTCGCTGAAAAAACACCATGCACTGTTGGAACTTTATGAATTTTCAATGAATCCATTGGATATACCGATTCTTTTTTTAAAAACTATAATATTGCTGCATTCTTACGAAGAGTTTGCGCTTTGAAAATAGTAAAATAGCAACAAAAACACTATAGTAAAATAAGTATTATCAGAAAATTTACGAGATTTTATAAATATAAATATATATATAAAGACAATGGTGGTCGAGTTGAGCGTTAAAAAATCGTAGCTTACACATATATAGTGCGAGAGGGATGAATGGTGATCTCCGAGAGGGTGAAGGAGGGGGGTTAATTCGTAATTTAACAGACGATCGCGTCTATAAAGCGTTTAAAGTGGCTGGATTCGCGGAACGGCAGTATTCTCAGCGTGTACGTTCGTCGGAGCCTCGCGTTTGGCTCGAAGACACGTGTATAATTTACGTTGATGCAGTTGCAAGAACTTATGGTTTCTCGCGATAGTGGGTAGATGGAGGGTACGCGAGGTGAGTTCAAACGCAGCCGACCGTAAGACTGTCAACGAAACTGACTGTCACGCCAGTTTCCGGCGATCGCCGATGGCGGAATTCGCATCGGTGCAAACGCTTCTCCTTTCACGCCTTATACGCAAAATGACAGGCTCGTAATCTGCGTCCACCCACACCAGCCGGTTCCTACATGCTCTTCCTCTCGTCTCCCTTTTTGCTCTTACCTAACTCGCTCGCTCCACCTCGTCGCAGCCTCCTTCGCCATATATACATATAGAGACTCTCTCGGTTTCTCGTCTTTCTTTCTTCCCCGTCATAATTTATATCGCGCGCAACATCACCTTCGCCGCGCGCGCGCGCGAGCGCCTTCTCAATCTGCCCCAAGGCCCCGATGACGCGCTCATAAAACTGCAACTTGTCTCGCAGCGCGAGATATCCTAAAAGAAAACAGACCTTTCCCCCCTCTTAACGTAGGAAGATCATTGCCGAGACTAATGTAATCTATATATATATATATATATATATATATATATGGCCGATTTAAAGTCACAGCAGCATAACAATAATAAACTATAATAAATATACAAGGATAGAAGATTTTTTGTAGTTTTCAGAGAAATCTCGGGGGCGAGGATCGTGCGTGCCTCGATGTCTACCCACACTCGTTCTTATCGATAACGTGACCGAGCGTAATGCACACATCGCGAGTGCGCTCGAGTACACGCGCGGATCCTATTATCAGAATGCACAGCTGCCGTCTCCCACACGGGTCCTTTGCTTCGAAACAAAACTGCAAAGCGCGATACTGCTCGCGTGATCACACGTGTGGCATGTTAATACACAATAAGAAATTAAGAACGTCCGCCCACTGCACTGTTTAATACCGCGCGGCTAAAAGTGCCGCTCTCTGCCAACGCCACACACCATTTCGCGCTCTACGCTACACGTTTCTTTTCCTTCGGCTCTCGCTGCACTCGTCGTGTCTGCGTTTTGTACAGAGTTTTCGTGCAAAACCAGGGAAACTCCCCTGAGAATACGGTGGAATGCTCGCGAGATAAAAAATGACTTTGCGTTTCGTACGAAAACTCTACCAAGATTTTCAAATCATTCCAGGTGTTTAAGTAGCATGATAAAAGGCTGCGGGACTTTTAATTTAGTCTTATATATATATAAACATCGGTTGGTGTAGACTGTGTATTTTGGAAATTTCAGATTTTCACCATGTTTACAGCTTTGTATTGTGACGTACGCGGCTTGGTGGCGTCACAAACTTAATTGCTAAAACCCTAGCTCCTCTCTCGCTCTGCTGATATGCCCTCCCGGATGAATATTTTAAAATTATGTTAGAAGTCCGTTATTAAGTTGTTTTCCTTTTGGCTTTCTCTAAATTCACCAATTTTGGGAGCATGTTAAGATAAACTTTTACAGCTCTAGGTCAAGGGGAGGCTCCAGGATCACTGCTGAATCCCGCCATCACTAAAGGTACGAGATCGCCTTTCTCATTTCATGTACTATTTATACCAATACCGAACGGTAATCTTTAATTCTATAAGCGATGGCGCTTTTTGGCCTTCTTTCCGCACATTGTTCATTCTATAATTCGTAATCGCTTGTACATACGGCGTGTCGATCCGAGCAGGGGGTCCTGCCTCTCCGCTCTTCTACCCCATCGACAGCTACAGGGAGGACCACACCAGCAACCACGCCGTCCGAAACGAACCCCACCGCCTTACCCTCTCGCTTCCCGGACCCATAATAGTCATCGGATCTCCGCCCAATCAGACTGGAACTGAAGAGGAGCTCTAGAGGTCGCTACACCATGCAAACTAGGCCTTTGTTAAATTAGAGTACTCTCGATATAAGGAATAATTATATCCGGATGAGTGAGCTATCGCCTACTCTTACTAGCTGGGAAAGTCTGTCCATGAATAGCCCCTGCCTCGCCACAGCCTGAATCTACCGATACCGCTACCGCCAACGACAATATTTAGAGTCGTTCAGGACGAGACTTCTTCTTGGCGGCAGAAAGAAGAGAAAAGAGTTAGAGAAGAGGATCGCTTAAGGCCGTGGATCCTCGTGAATCTTCGGTGACCCGATCGATATCCGAGTCTATTAATAATGAGATGGGGATGATCGCGAGGTGCCGAGATCACTGTACTACGAGGGGAGTCGAAATTTGGCGCTAGTTGGAGTCTGATGTGAATCTGGAGCATCCCGGACTTGACCTGTGACCATCTACAGAAGCCTATAGTCGAATCTTCAGGAATAGCCTTTTCCTGTGGGCTGCCGTATCCGAGAGACGAGTTTGGGGTGAAGATTATAGAAAAGCGAGCGGATCGGTGAGTGCCTCCCTCGGGTCAACCATGCCGGTATAATTGCCTACTTTCTTTATATCGAGTCATTTATCGTAATGTACCGGAAATCCTCTAAATCTCGCTTGCGTATGATCACGGTCGTATATAGTAGCTGACGATACGTTGAGCTAAATTTCGAAGTTTTTCTTAGAGTTAAGTATCGTTTGGCGGTGTCGCGCGTCGAGGCCTGCCCATTGTAAGCTCGACACAAGTTTCGACTTTTTAGTAGATTTTTTTTTACCGGGATAAAATTGCCCAAGTTTTCGTATCGTTTAACGGATTGATAGTCCAAGAATGAGTGTCGCCGGACATCAATTCCGTCTCCAGTTGCCTCTCCGTTTAAGGAATATATTCTCCGCTATTGAGGCGTGTGAGATTCGTAGAGTTTTATACGACGAAATATTCGACGGTATCGGTGATTGGCCATGATCATAGACAATCTTCACCACCCTTCCTCTAAGATTTATTGTATCCTCCTGATGGGTCTCCCCCTTGCGTTACCTTGTGTTGGTGAATCACAACTTTTGTTTTACTATAATCTTTTCTTGTGTGCCGCTGTAAAGAATTGATATATACAGTATTCGTTCACGAATTACTGAAATTTGTAGTAGAACGTGGCGGCCCAATTTACCAACGAATTTCGACTTTCTCGTTCTTATTCTTTAAATCTGAGGTGTTGTCAATAGTTGTAAAATACCGTAGCTTTGTTAATAAACTTCAGAATTTTCTTAGGTAAATCGTGCCTTTTCCTTTATTCGAATTTTACCTCACCTGCTAGCGATTCTCTTATCTTTTTTTTAGCGAAAGCCTCTCCTAATCTCGCCCCTCTCCCTCATCCAGCTAGGGACCGAGCTAGCCTAGCATTTTGGGGAAAACCTTACTGTATCGAATCAGAGATTTTCGTGGAGAATAACGTAATAGACAAAAACTGGTCTATGTGGACCTGGCGCCCAACTTATCGCTTCTAGAGTAATAGATTTCCGCGTATTCTAATATATAGTTGTGTAGATAATCGCGTATTAAATTCTAGCTGCCTGTTATTGCCCCAAAAACCTTTTATAGAGTATCCCGTATTTTGCTCTACGCGGCAAGTTTTATCACGGGATTTTTGCCGCGTAACAGTATATTCCTGTGCGTGGCTCGAACATCAAAGGTGGGCAGATATATTTGTCGCTTTTAGGGAATACCGAGAAGGAAGTATTGCTTGTGTAAATATACCGGAAGTCGATGCGGAGATTCGATGATGGATCTGCGAGGCACGTAAAAATCGTCGTCTACAAATATTATAGTAAGTACCTGTATAGGAGTTGTAAAGGTTAAAAAGGATGGAGTATAGAGCTATACGGTGGGTCGCGACGGCTCTGGATAAATAGAAATTCGTTTAGCAGGTCAGTGCAGCTACTGGACAGGACAAACAATCGCGCGGACCCTCGTGCTCTACCTGTGTGCGAGCGGTGAAAATTCGTCGATGTAGCCGAGAGTCGAGCGAGCGAGCGAGCGAGCGAGCGAGGAGGAGAGGTATGAAAAAGGAGGAAGAGTGAAAATGCGGCCGAAAAGGCAAAGCCCGGGAGCCCAGGACACGTTAACGACTTGCTGGGTGCTAATTGCGGTGGCGGCAACCTTGTCGTTCCCGGAGACGTTTCGGGGACAAGCCAGCTAAAGACTTTGGCAAACACACCGAGACCTGCCGAGGCCCCGAAATTTTCGACTCTGAGTAACACGTACACACGGCAGTCTCATCGATGCTTTTACCACATAATCTCTCTGTGACATCTCGTCCCCAAAGCACTCTCGAATAATTCACTTTAATGCCAATGTAAATGAACAATTATTACCACCGGATTTGACGTTCTCACCTCGTACGTTTATAACTGTAACGCATCGCAGCCATCGGATTTTCATACGGCGAGCAGCAGCTACATGTATTGATCTTTCAATTATAACGCTCGGAGTGAATTATAAGGAATTATCGTAATTTGTCGGAGCCATAGGGGGAACCACAAGGCACACGGAGTAAAATCAAATTTATTCTTTGCGCCCGAGGCCGAAGTCTGGAGAAACCTCTCACCGTGGGCAGCCGCCTCACTTTCGGTAATTTCTTTCCTATTCTCTTCCAGGTGCAGGTTGCAGCTCGACGAAAAGAACGCATCGTCCGGCGAGGCGACCGTAGCGACAAAAGAAATCCCCCTGCTCCGCCATGAATATTCAGACTAAACTTTGCATTTATTAAAAAAAAAAAAGATGGAAAAAAAACACGGAGAGATCCTTTATTCTCCACGTCGGAATAATTAAACCCTCTATCTACAAACATCTTTATTTTTATATTAGGCAGATGCTTTTTTCGCTCTTCAGTGTTCTCGTTTCTCTCCGAGACTTCGGGCAAACGGAAACAATGGAAATGGAGAATTATTATTAAATATAACAAGGATTCGTTTTTCTGTTTATTGCTTCGCACGTCCATGTTTAAAACCCAAGTGTCATGGGAGTGTTATCAAAATTGGAGCATCTTCCCGAGAGAGCTTTTTATATCGCATCAAAAATTTGATAGCGTTTGTATCATTATTTATACATTTTAGAAATCAATCCTCTGGTCGGATCGTTCTATATCAGCATTGATTACACATGCAACGTCTTGCAGTTTATTCACACGTGGTAATAACACAGTCGAAGCCAACTCGATCCACCGGGAGTCGGTGATTTATGTCTCGTTGGAGCGTAAATTTGAGAAAAATGTGAGGAGAGAAAAAAAGGTGAATCTCGCCTCTGAAAACGGGATTCAACGCGTTTATTAATTAACCGAGCCATTCGCGCGTACGTCATATACACTAGCCTTGATCCTCGCGACCGCTCACCGCGCGCTCTGTAATTAAATTTATCAGGATCGGAGGATCGCACCGCGCGAAACTATGGAATTCCGCAATTTAGCTGGTCGCGCGGAAAACTCATATCCTCGAGGAAGACGCGAGACTCTCGTTTAAGGCTGGCATATCATAGGCGGACTGGCGCTGACGGTGAAATCCGAGAAGCACAGGCGGCTGGAAATGCGCGGGAAAATCGCACGGTGATTAATTAAACGAATAATAACTGGATAATTAATAATCCAGCCATGGTCCACGATCTCTCCCTGCATGATCACGCTGGTGCCACACCTCAAGGAGATTCAATGGCCTGGACTATAAGGAGTTTGAGGACGATTCGACTATAAACCAGCGCAACACACACGTATAATAAACATGCAACTGCACCACTACTAATTAATTAGATGAAAGATAACCAGAGCTCCGATTAACAATCAAGGCATGATCCACGTTCCCCAATCGCACCAATGTCGCACTTGTAAAAGATCCAATGATCCAGTCTAAGGAGTTTAAGAACAATTCGAGTACGAAGCACCGCAACATGCATATATATATATATATATATATATATATATATATATAAACACGTATAATAAACATACAAGTATGTATAACGCAGCGGTACCGCGATCCTGCATCCACGAGAACGTAGCATATATATATATATATATATATATATATATTAGATTATATACACGCGTGTGATTTAGTTTATCTGTGCGGAGAAAATGGCGGGATTCAGCGAGGCAGAGCATGAACGTTGAAAGTAGCGAGGTTATGGCTATGTATATCTCGACCATTCTCCACTTATTATACGACTCGATTCAATTCCAGCTTGATGAGACAGGAGCACAGCAGCGCGTACGTTTCACGGCGCAGCTTTCCGTGAGAACGCTTCTTCTTGCACCGCTGATCGGCCTAGGCGAGGGTAGCTACCAACTCCAACTGTACACGTACACCTACCGTTAGAGCTGCCTCTTAAAACGTAACGATCCTTGCGCCGCTGCTATTCACCTCCGTCATCCAACGCTTTTGGCAAAATATCATGCAAGCTCTCTCCCTATACTATATATATATACGCGCTAGCATGTACATACCACAGTGTATTTGCGTATACATAGGAAAAGGCACAAGGTTTACGGGTATACTTTGTGGCTGGAAGAAACTTGGACGCATAGGTGCATGGTAGCGGAGTTTTAGCTCGGATCTCGATGAAGAACCTACGTATAGGACGGTCGATGCCGATATGCGGTAATTATCCCGGCTGGCGAGCCGAGGAGTCGTGCGAGTTCGTGGCCTGCCCAGGTGCTCCAATGCACCTAATTACGAGCAAGAACACTAAACTGCAATTAACAAGCCTCGCATTGCCATTTTCTCTTATTGCTATATGCCGTAAAACCGAGGCTGACCTCACCGAGAGTGGATCATCTCTGGGTATAGAGAAAATCGGCCTGCTGTCTTCCACATAGCAGAAACCTTTATGACTTCCTACTCTATTGCTCTCTCTCTCTCTCTCTCTTTCCAACGTATATGTGTTTCTCCACCCTGCTTCCCTCCAACCAAATGTAAATTCTTTTTCATATCTATTTTGCTTCACGCACGCTGTTTTCTATCTCTCGTATTACGCTCGCTCTTGGCATACGGAATAATAATTTTAATTTATAGTTCTCTCCACTGTGTAATGCTCGGGTTATTCCAGCTATGCATCGGGTAGATAAGCGTGTATACCTGGACATAATTCAGTCTCGATCCTCGTGTATCGCACAGTTTCACGCGCTTATAATCGAAAACTATTGATATTTACGAGCGTAAACAATAGATCTTGGCTAAACGCGAAGACAGTTGAGGCGTTTAGCTTAATGGAGTTATTTCACACGGCATTCGTTCGCGGGAGATACCCTATTGTTTCGTAACGCGAACCTCAAATACGCGTGAGTATATCGACTGATAAAATCGAGAGATCGGCGATCGAAAGTGAAAAATTGGATTGATGTTCTTTAATTCGCTGGCAAATTAGAATGGAGAGAGGATATGGTAAAAGGGTGAATTGTTGTGCCATTGGTCAAGTGTGGCCTCAGTCGAGAGGGAACTTGAGCATTTTTGCAAAAATTTCATTTCGCAGAGGTAATACGAGATTGCCTTAATTTCCACCCACGTATACGAACCGTTGACTATATATATTCTGCATACAGTCGCACGCGATATATTCCTTATATATAGAGTTGCGTACACTAACGTTTTCCTCGTTTTATATAGCTTTCCGACAGCACAATTGCAATTTAGATCCCGAAGCATTAACGCTTCTTTTCCATCGATATATATATAGCTATGCGTCCAGCTATATAAGAATTAAGATCGCAAAGTCCATCAACTCTCATTTGACGTTTTATTCTCGTCCATCGATATAGGAAAGAGTGTACTATTGTTATCGGGAGCTCAGTTTTGTGCTGCCGTTTTGTAGATACTCTGGTATTATTATGCAAAGTAGGACAAGATCACGCATGTACGACAAGAGAAGGATCAGAGAAAACCGGAACGGTGCGATCTTATCTAAAGCAGGCCCAAAAATCGAAACGCAACTGTTTCGTGGTAGTGTAGGATGTGTGCCGACACGATCGTTATCGTTGATTCTTACAACGGGCAGAGCTGCCATTACAGGGAGTTTAGTCTAATGGTCCGACTTATAGAGAGAGGACCGGTGTTCGCGCCAATGTCTTCTTGATTGATGGATTAGAAGCCTTTGAAACAAAAAAAGTCTTTAATTTTTCACCTCGCGTCGACCTCACTTGGAAAGTATAGACAAAATCTTCCACAACCATCTAAAATACGCGTATATATATATATATATATATATATATCTCTGCAGCTGTAATGAAAATTACAAAATTACGTCGTTAATTGCAAAACAAACGCGAAGCTTTTTCCATCGTTGGTTCGTGATGATTGGGCTCTCGTGAAACTATATATATATATATATATATAGATGGGTTGAATGAAAGACCAAGTTGAGAATGGAGTTTCGAGCACTAATTACCGGACGTTGTGCCACTTCTTTGCGTACGGTCATTGCGATAATCACGGTAGCCGCGCTGTGACTGAAGCAAACGCGTGTCTTGCGAGGATGGTCATCGCTATCCTCAAATGCCCCGTGAAACGATTACGCGAATAGCGCGACAAAGCACGCGAGTAGACTCCGTTTTAATATCCTGTTTTTTTTTTTGTAGATGAACCGTCGAGCGTCGAGTCACCGAGACACCCGACTGATTGATGTGCCTAATCTACGCTATTTACCGTACCAACCTAAAAACACCAGCTTCCGCACGCTTTCCAACAAAAACACTCCTACATCATCCTTCCACGTTCCTCCACTTGCCTCGTACATTAAACACGCTTCCCGATAGCCTCTTCGCCAGGCGTCATTCAGCCTCTTATAAAATATGAAAATGCCATGAAACGGTAGGCCGAAAGAACTTTGAAAACGAGAGCAAATCGGCTGTAGAAGAATTATTTTTCGCAAAACTTTATTCAGTCGGATATATGGGATGGCAGATATATAGGAGCAATAAAAACTTAACGAGTGATTTGGATTAATTAACTTTTTGCCAATGCGAATAAAACTCGTGTAATCTGGAAGGAGATTTCGCTGGGTTTTTGCCACGTTTAACTTGAAAATGCTGTGCGTTATAGGAAGCGGATGTTAATTCGAAGGGTGAGTGGTCCCACTCGGTGGCACTGCGCATAAAACCGGTAGGTGCATGGAGCTTGTGTCCCCGCGTGTAATTTACTGCGGCACCATGGCTCTCGCATCCCTTTTCACGGCGGAGGACGACAGAGTCTAATTGCACCAGCAAGGTTACAGAAAAAGACTCCAAAGTCGCTCGTTAAGCTGCTAGCCCGGGGCTGCCTCGGGATGATCATTTTCGTTGGAAATTTTCTCCCTAACCTCGCACATTTCCCACGCTTTTTCTTCCTCCACCATAGGAAAGCTCCGTTCGATTGATCGAAAAGAAAAAATCAACGGAATGATATTTACACGAGTAGTATACATTATACACAGGCAATATATAATTATGGATCGAGATTTGATTCATGTGAAACGTAATTTTGTTGTTGGAATCAATTAAACTAGAGAGTCAATAATGGAATCCGGAGGTCCTGATCGATGGATTTCTCACGGTTTCACGTAGATATTAAAAGCACAATGATAAGCTTACGCAAGGACGTGCGAGTGTGGTTCTGATTTCAGTGATAGTTGTCCGAGAATTGCACTGATGCGTTCGCGTCTATCCCAGCAAGAGTTGCCGGTTGAGTGCGTTTCGCGAAAGGTCGCCCCCTGTGCGTGATTCTTTCGCGTTAACGAATAGGAGAGGGCCACGCCTTGGGTTCGAGCTGCACCTGCACCTGCACGCTCGGCATAGCTCGTTAAAGTCATCGCGCGTTTAACTTAACCGCGGGCCAATTGGCCTCCTACGCGCCTCCTCGTCATCCGCCAACAAGAATTGTCCAGCTTTATCTCTTTCTTACCGTCAGCTGTACCGACTCCTTCAATCACAGTCTCTTATCGAAACTTTCGACCAGTATCGATTGTTCGTCGTATATATATATATAACTTTCCCTACATCCTCTTAAACTCTTTCGCTAAAAATTCATCTTGTCCAACGTTTTCCTCATCCTTTTACTGGACACCGCAATCATTGCGATTGATCGATATTATATATATGTAGTAATCTTGCAGACTTGTCCATAAAGCTTCGATGAGTACGAATCGTTCATCGATACTCTTAACTTTCCCCAGTGCAGCCTTCGACCCCTCGCCACTTGAAATTGTCTTGTTCACTTTTTGTCCTCCTCCACCCTCCTGCCTTTTCATCGAAGCGGCAGAGTCCCGTTCTGTATTGTCCGAGGTTCGATTCTTCGCGGTCCGGTCATCCTAATTGGCGCTTACGATTCCTTGAATCGAGCTTAACCAACGGCTTTCCGCGAATCGCCAAAGGCAATAGAAACTGAGATGTTTGATTTTCACGGTAGGTATATATATACTGTCGATATACAATTTTCGAGTCTACGACCCTTCCATATCTGTATATCTTATTACTGCATTATACAAAGAAACAATAGGAAACTTTTTAGCGAGAAAAGAAAACTATATATATATATATATATATAAGATTGCAGGTTGTTCAAAGGCAAGTATTATTTGGGAGTCGTAAGAGCGTATCGAGCAAAAGTGATTTTCATTAAGAGGATCACGAGCAATTACTGTTAACTGGCAGAGTGCGGCGAATGATACGGGGCAGCAGAGGCTCTTTTCCCTTTCCGTGGCACGATACGAACGACGGCCTCCGCGTAGGAAGTCGTATCACGTTGCAATGCGGAGGGAATCCACGGTAATTGATATTTAAGATATTGCTCTTAAGAGGCCGCATAAGCGGCCTGCAGATCTGTAATGAACGAAGATCGGGTAACTGTATCTTCCGGCGAGAGCGTAGCATCGAAATTATGAGCAGCAGGGTCATTCGTGCGATGCGCCATTTGCACAGCATGCGTTTATCCGATCGTATGTGGAACAAACCGATTATATTACTTTCCTCCCGTCGAGTCGTCGAGCGAGGCGTAGGGCGAGGCCTAGTTCCGGATCACCATTCCCCCCCCCCCCCCCCTAACCCTCTATATATAGCCAATCCGAATTAAACTTCAACCGCGATATCTCTCATGCCCGACCATAGTCTATACTTGTTATACTTGAAAATCCCCAGGAATCGGTGAAACTTCCAAGAATCTTCTTCCAACTTCTTTTATTAAGCATATATCAAGCCTTGCTGTGCTGCGCGCCGCTAGTTTTTCTTTAATTTCGTACAAAAATTCCAAATTGTTGCATTAACAAATTTGTATCATTCCACGTGAGTTTCTTAACGCATTCGATGTACACACGCGTGCATGCTTCAACGAGCATGATGTTCCCATTCTTTGTATCTACGATATTTGCCGTGGCACGTACTTGTCAATAAATTACAGATATTTCGCCTGAAAAGGAAAAGAAGAACTTTATGAAATAATACAGCTTTCTCTTTTACTCTCCTTTCATTGGATTTAAGAAGCTGATGCTTGTTTTGAAAGTGCAAACATTTCGGTATGCTCAATAAAGGTTTACGGGCCCCTTCCCTCTGATTACTCGAGTACCATCGATAGCCGATGGAAATCCTTTTAAATTCCCTCGATAGCTTCGAATTGCTCGAGGAAGAAAAATCTCTGGGTACTTCAAGGAGGGAAATAATCCCAGTCCTTGAGGAGAAAAACAGTTTAAATTGACGAAGAGGCGAAGAAAAGGAGGAGAGCTAAATTACCAATCAAAATAAACCAGTATAATTGACTTAATATCGCTTTTAACAATACTCTATAGAAAACGACATAAAATTCTGAAATCATTGTTGAAATTGAGCACTTTCGATTACCTAAAAAAAAAACACTTTTCTTAAATTAACCACAAGGAAATTTTAACATAAATAGAAAAGAAAATTAAAAATATTCTGCAAAAATTAAATTCCGATTCAAAAGGGGATGGGCATTTTTTAAATGAATTTCTTTTAAAAATTCTATATAAAAGACGACAGTGATCGGGTTGCGCGTGTGGTCACGATAAATAATATATAAAAATCATTGGAGATTCCATTGAGGAATGTGTATGCGCACTGCTTAAATGTTGTTACGCAGCGGTGTACCGGACATTAAAGTGTCCGCCGATTTTCTCATGGCATGCCGCGCGCAGCATAGAGAGAACCAAAACGACAACGGAACATAAAACGGGCCGTCCTCCTGGAGCTCCGGTCCGGAGGGCCGACGCGAAACAATGAACTCTGTAATTTTCTCCAACGACGACGTTCCATCGGGACCCTTTTCACGCGCCACCATAGCCCAGGGCTTCCAGTTTTTCTACCGCGTCGGATAAAACCGAGCCACCCCCCCCCCCCCCCTTATCCTCCACCAACCTCCCGCCGGATTGAGCGATCAACGATCTGTCCGGCCGATCGGCGAACCAAACCCACCAGCCGCGAGATAAGATTCCCTCTTCTTAATCCACCTGCGATCTTCTTGCTCAAGTTCGAAATAATTCTTCCGTCGAAATATTCCAATCCTACACACACACACACATATATATATATATATATAATTATATGACTCTAGTCCAATCAATCGCATTGCTTTCACGAAATAATTTAATCGATATCGCAAGGCTTCGAGGTGTTCAACGGACCAATATAATTATCCCGCTCGGGATAATTCTCAATTAACGCAATATCGCTAAATTAGCAGTCAACCGATCGAGGGATGCAGGCCGGTGTTTTTGACGAGAGAGCTTTCGCAGATCGATCGGAAGCAGCTATAGCAGTTCCGGCCACGATAACCGTATACCCCGTTGTTAATCAAGCCTTCAACGTTATCGCGTTTAAGTACAGGCTTGTCGTCGTTGCGCAGTTGCACGGTGTTTTATGTAAATAGCGCATAATCGGGACAAGAAGTAGCAATAACTTCATTAACTCGCGGACTAATCATGGAAAATTAGCGAGGCTAATCGGAACAGCAGCCCTCGATCATTAAAGTCTCTCATGTGTACATACGTATAGTGGGATTGCAGCATTGTTGAAATTAAATAAAGGTTGCGCGAATTTTCGAATCGGATGGATTAGCGATAATGCCAAAAACACTTGGTCCCTGGTAAAGTAGCTTCGTGTATATTTCAATGCGATCGACTACGCCTAACCAATTTGCGTAAACAGTGCAAGACGATGAATAATTGATCTTGTACATTGTACGTATCGCTGCATTTCATTCTCGTTTTATAGTCTTTAATATTATATATTATTTAGCGCGCACCACCTCTATCGTATAGGTGGCATGCTTTTATTATTTTTTCAACATTATATGCCGGGCCTTGCCAATAGCAGCTCGCCCATTATCTTATGGATGGCTTATCGCATTCGATCAATGACTATCAATCCCGCAGCCAATATTGATAGCCGTGGCCGTATAGATTCGCATCATGCAAATTTTAATGTCTTGTCACGGCGAAAAAAGGTCACGATTTCAAGCCGTCGTTCCATGAAAGGTGAAGGAATCGCCGAGAACACGGCTTAGCCGCCTCTAATTGCGCGACCGAGAAGAATCGCCGTAAAATTATAATTCTACGAGCCAAGGACAAAGCAGCTCGCAGAGTTACGCGTCGCGGATGACTCTCCCGCCCGGTTTCCCCGACCAATCGCCGCGCAAATAATATAAGTATTGAAATAAATCCAACGATGTATACTACCGATTCGCCCGATCGACCAAAAACAAAACACGCACTAATTACAATTTCATAGCTTTTTGTGCTTTATATATGTTTATATATATTTATCGAGTCACGCTAGATTATATCCGAGTGAAAAAGTTATTCTCCAAAATGACGAATCGACCCACGTTAATCTTTCGTGATGAGAAAAAGAGCTCGGACTATGATAAAACGGCGAGCCGAGAGTGGGTGATTTAGGAGAAATTGCTGCTGCACGCTCGCCTCGCTGTACTTAAATGTTTAGTTTGCAGTAAAAATTGATGCAATCAAGTGGATCGAGCAAAAAATTTAACCAACGAGATTATCGCGGTTGCAAATGATTGCATTTGTTACTCGATCGAAGTGTATTGTGACTGCGTTGTTTTCAGCGGAAAATTCATGAAACTGTGGGGTTGGAATTGGGGGGGGGGGGGGGGGGAGACTGATACATGTTGCGGGGGCGATCGAGCCACGGGCAAACGTACGTAGCTTGCGGCTTCTACTCTACTACATATATATATATATATATATATCGGGTCTTCCAACACACCGACGCAAAGTCACGACCTACTAATGAATGATTATACTACAATTCGCCCTGGGTCGTCAGCTATCACAATTTATTAAATTACAGTAATTCGTGCTTCGACTGTCAGCATCCGGTAGTCGCGTAACGTCCTTTCGATCATCGCTCCACTCACCTTAATTCGATTATTGAAATACTCGATTTTCCTTCCTCGCTTTAATATTCTTGGATAAAGAGCGCAAATGAGAGACGCCAGAAGAATTAGTCTGAGTTTTCGGATAGAC
The DNA here is from genome assembly GCF_024137725.1 of Prorops nasuta. Classification (NCBI taxonomy): domain Eukaryota; kingdom Metazoa; phylum Arthropoda; class Insecta; order Hymenoptera; family Bethylidae; genus Prorops; species Prorops nasuta. The sequence continues at coordinate 6,777,216 of NW_027116810.1, forward strand.
AGGTTGTACAGAGATGTTGATTATATATAAGGTGGATGAAATAGGACGAAGAAAGGTAAAGGGACGAGTAGTAAGAAGTACGGGTGGTTGAGGTGTAGGTAAGAGGTGGGAAAAATGTGGATGAACAGTGGCGAGGGTCATGCAGAGGGCACGAGAGAAGCCGAAGAGAGGAAGAGAGAGGAGGTGGAATGGCATTATCGGCAGGCAAGAGTATTTAGGAGAATTCGCGACGGAACCATTGCGTGTCCAGGCCCGATCCTGTCATAAACAAGGGGGCCGTTAATTTAGCCAGGAAGGATGCCCAATATCCTTCGAAGCTTTTCTGGCGATCCAGCGATAGGCAGCTAACGCGCGGATAAAATAAGTTTAGGAGCGCGAAATTGGCAGTAATTTTACAAGCCATAACGATCTACTAAATCTGCAAAATAATTAAGGGCGGAGATCCTCCTCCTGGTACCGTTCATGGTCCCTCGTCCTTTCGACCCTCTCTCTCTCTCCATAACAACGCTCTACCTACACCTCCACCGCAATTTCATTCGCTGCACTTTATTAAGGCGACTGTTCGCCACTCACCATACATCGGTACACGACCTTCATCTTGGACTTTCGATGGCGTTTGAAAAAAATTCGATAAAAAATTGAAAGAAGCTTCTCTTGGAGAAATCGGCACCAGGAGAGATTGGATAATCCAGTGGATAATTCTTAGGTGCGTTGTCGAAAAGAATTTCACGATTACGGTATAAAAAGGGGATTAATTCGAAGGAGACACCATTCATAAATATGGCGAATTACACGGAGGGTAATTCGATCGATACTAATACGGGGGGCGTGCCTTTTGAAGTTGGCGAGTAAGGCCCTATCGATAGCCGTTTCCCCGACCCATCTGCTCTCGGGTTTATATGCGACGAAAGTACTCACTTGGAAAACGATTAAAATACCATACCGGAAACGTGACCAGTTTTCAGCGCGCGACCACACGCAAGGCTCGTAAAGCGGGCTTCTTGGTTCTCTCTCTCTCTCTCTCTCTCGGTTCTTGACTCTTGGCTCTCACAATCAGTGTGTTTGCAGACTCGTGCTGCTGCTGCTGCTGCTTTCCAACCCGAGCCCCGAGGACGATCGAACGAGGACGACTATGGGGCCATGCCGGCGGCCTCTATATACCGCCAGGACGACAACAAGTAAAAACCAACTGCTAACGATCCGCGACCACCGCATCTCTTAATTCTCGTTCCGCTCAATGCGCGTTCCACTTTATCCCAGGCATCCCCGACCGACCGCACACCAAACCAAATTGCCACTTGCCCGCTGCAAACTAGCAATTTTTTCATTTTCACCAGAATCATCACGTGTCATCCCTCCTAAATCATCCAAGAATCTCGTTGCTCTTCGTTTGCTTTATACATGTATTCGCGATCCAATGGTCCTTTTCCGTTTGAATTATTATTATATTTCTTTTATATATATATATATATATATATATATATAGCACTATACGCGGGTGATTCGTTTCAATTAAAAATAGAACATTAATCGATGGCTCGTGACAGATACGAATGTTAAATAAATAGAATGAAAGGTATCTAACGGTTCGTCGATTACCGGTGTCTTCTCTGTGTAAATAGCCGTAATCTTTCCCAGTAAATAACAATCAGTGGCACCCTGTCTCGTTAGCGTAAGGCGAGCAGAAAAGGAAATAACGAAGCATGCAAGAAATTAGATATAAAAGATAGGATAGGATAAAAAGTGGACGGTCGTTCGCTTCGCATAATTTCTTGGAAATAATTAACGATTCGTGATCACAAGTTTTGCCTGGTAGCGATGAAACATGGTTCTGTGCTGTCCCATGAAGGGAATTCATTCACAGCGACGAGTGACTAATTATTAGCAAGCTGCATGCACTCACTTCGAAAGCTCAAACTACTCGATCTCGATCTCGATCTTGATCTCGAAGGGACCAAATAAGCAATTAACTATACCGATTGGTCGAAAATTTCAGAGGCAAAATCAGGAATGATCGTTGAGATAAAAATGGGAGAGACGAGTTCCGATGAAAGTAAAAAATGATCGACTATATATGTATATACACAAGTGAATATTTATTAAAGCTTCCTTTGGTATATAGAATATATAGTCAGTTGGCAGCAGTCACAGTCCATTGAGGAATAACTGTAGGCTTGCATAGTAGGCTTCCGGTGAAGATTGCTTATTAGGAAGAAGCAAAGCCTTGTGTATACACATACAAAATAGAAATACCAATGACAAATTTGATAGATTGAACTTTTTGTCGTCGGCTCGGCATTAAAGCCAATGGAAGCGTAGAATTATAGATATTTTTGCCTATACGATCAGATTGGCTAATGACGAGAAGCTGCCGGCTTTATCCGACAATATATATACGGTATCCCGATAACCTAATGAAAATAAATCGATTCGATATGCACACATGACGGTAAAATTTCAGGTAAGCGTAATTGCACTGTTCCAGCCTATATAGTAAAGTATGCGTTAATTGGAAAACTGCGAGGAAACGTAGGTCGATTCGAGAAATGCAATAATTTTTGCAACGATTATTCCAACTTGGTATTTTTCTCAAGTTTCACGAATAATGTTTTTTAGAGCTGGAAAGTTAAATTGGCAAAAAAGTTAGTTGCGTTTAAAAGAAAAGAAGGAAGTGTGGTGACTTTTAAGCTATACACACACACGCGCGAAAGGCACGCTGGGCGATACGTGTGGCGCGTGCGTATATACGCGCACTTGGTGAATTTAGTGCGAGTTCTAAATTTGGAGCACCGCGCGCCGTACGGAGCGTGTAACTCTTGCGAGAAAGATTAATTTCGTGGAGACGTTGAATCAGCGTTGATTCATATCGCAAGAGTAAAGCAACTTTGATAGCGGACCTTTGGTCACAGAGTGCAAATAACGATATAATTTAACGCTTCTCGCTGATTAGATTTATTTCGCCTATTTGTACCCAATTTGTCCGCTTTTATCAAGATGCTCCTCGAGAAGGAATTGCATAGTAAAAATCCAAACGACGCTTTCCGGATTGAAGAAAAATTGCTCACTTACGTAACACGCGGAACGTTGAAATAAGGTTTAGCATTGAGAGAGAGAGAGAGAGAGAGAGAGAGAGAGAGAGAGGAGAAACGCAAAAATGCAGTGAAAAAAGGCGGTAATAATTGCACGCACATTTTACAGGAGAGGAACAAATGAATTAGGCTTTTATACGAAATCGTGCGTGACCGGTAGTATAGTAGGTCCGGGGGATTATTGCCGAGTAAAAAAAATCTCGCGTTAATCATCATTAGCCGTTGGTGACCAGTGGCGACGCAATAACCACTTTACTCTTTAGTCTTCAAAGTCACTCGCTTAAACGACGCGGTTAACGATTTTACGGGCCAAGTTTCGTGCTGCCGTCCGTCTGCTCGCTCGCGGATGTTAAAACTACTCGCGGTAACTATATTTTCACGGACGTTAACGCGTGGGTAGGTGTCGAGCGTTGCTAGCAGAGCTTTCAAATCGAACGCGAGCCAGTCATTCAGTCCCTTTGCCACCGTCTCGAATTATCTCTCTCTCTCTCTCTCTCTCTCTCTCAAGATAATTAAGGTCAAACGCGTGGCTGTTGCAGGAATTCGTGGCACGTCCGATCGTAAACTGCAATGGAAATTCTTTAGTGAAAAAATCTGATACGTTTTATGAGAAAGATAGTGGCGATGCAAAAATAACTCGAGTATGAACAAGTTTAAAACTGGAGCCTGCGGGTAAAGGACCTTGATGAAGAGTATACAAGTGCAATAATAGAGGAATTACAAATAATATAGCATTAAAAGTATAAGATATAATTGAATCTGAGGAACTAGCATGGAAAGGTCTTATTAGTAAAGGCAAATAGAAATTAATGTAATATTGCATAGCAGCGGGATTTCTTTTGCATGCGAGCTGCTGCTGGAGAGTCGCTAAAAGGACTGAAGCAGTTATTAATTTGCTACTTTAGTCACGCTAATTGCCCTACGAAACCGCATCATTGTGGATGTTGGATATAGCACGCGGGGCCCGTTATTAAAATTTCAAGGAGAGAATTTCGCACGACAGGATAATAATTGTAACAATGGACAGGATCGTGCACTCTACGAGTTTTGTTTCGTGCTTTTCCTTTGTTAAACAACATTATATCGAAATGATTGTCTCGTTTAGCAGGATTATCCTGTATATACACAAGCAGGTTTCTGCTAACGAGGTGCACAGCTAGGACAGCCGTTTAACAATGTGCACGCCTATATGGACCTCCCCCCTTCTCATTATACTCTCTCTCTCTCTCTCTCGTTTCAGGGTATAACTACGCTGTCGATCGATGTTGATGAATGACTTCCATTGGACTCGCATTTCTCTTCCACGAAACACAATACTATTGTGACAAAACTGTAAATTGAATATCGACCCGGCCCATGTGTGTGTGTGTATGTGTGTGTGTGATTCCGCTGCGTTTTCGACGTCAGCACCTACTGTCATGTCGCGACCCATTAGACCCAGCTCCGCCTTACCTGCTTTCCTATAGCTCCTTCGCGTTCAACCAAACCAACTCATGCCAATTCTTTCCATCGATCGATACTCCTCCATGACTTGTACACCGTTCCTGACCTATTACCAATGCTCTTATAGCTATCTTGGAACCGTGCCAAACACCATTCTCGACATTCTACGAACTCTTCTATCATCTTTGTACACCATTATATCCGCACCTTTACCGAGACACTCCATCTTATTGAGAGAAGACAATTTTCAACAAAAGGATAAGTACGTGTACACGCATAGAAAACATATTGTATTATGATTAAGTTAATACTCAAGCTGCAAAAAGACAGCTTTGAAATTCTTAGATCACTCACCCTGCATATTTGAGGCGTCTGACCATGAATCTTGCTACTATTCAAAGGAGGCTCGAGTCCTTTTGCTATGTTGGAATGAATCCTAGTTGGCAAAGGTGACGAGGTAGGAACACTGTTAGAATTCAAAACGTGAGGAGTCTGCAGTGGCCCAGCAAGTGGAAAGTCTGGAGGAAAGAACCATGCTGGCCACTGAAACAGATAAACATTTGTATTTATTATCATTATTGTAACACACAATAGCCTCCAACAGTAATATCTTTTAAAATCATAGATTAATATTGTCTTTCTCGTCTAAGACTGAATTATAGCACGAAAAAGTCTCTCTTTCGCCTATATATATACGCTATATATAGGTGCACGAAATACGCTTAACACTCTATAAAGCCTTTTCCACTCATTTTCCTTGGAAGCAATAAATTCCGAGTCCCGTTAAGCCTCGTAGTCTGCGTTCTTTTTCTTCATTTTACGAGTTAGTCGCGTGACAGTATCGCTGTTAGGGAAAAATAATTGCGCGAGGAAAAGAGGGACTGGCTTTATCAAAATTGTCCTTTCCAAGGTGATAAGAAGCTATTTACGGAAAGGAAGATTGGAGATTTCGGTTGTCAGCGGATAGTTAGTTTGCACGAAATAGTTGGCTAGTTGAGATTTCTCGAGGCTCGTTGCTGGAGCTATACGCAGAGATAAAGGTTGAACGTGAGGAGGGACGAGGCATTAGTGTCACTGGATGAATATGAGCCTCTCTAAGATAGATGACACAAGCCCCTGACCCTGTTGGAACGCACTCACTTCGAGGTCATCGTGCGTGTGGTCCATTGTGAGTGTTCTTATAGTCGTCGGTCGGAGGAGCCTCGGAAAAGAAGCAACGATCTTCCGTTCACCGTGGTACGTAAAGACTTTTTGATCAGGCCAACATTCGTGTACGTTATACGCGCTGGAAGGACAAGAATTTCTTGTCTCTACCGCCCGTTAGCCATGCTTTTTTTTATACCATTCGAGCACAAATCTTTTATGTAATTATGACAGCATTTTATCAACTCGAGGGAGCCTATATAGAGATTAATGGTGATTTTCGTTTATTCTACGCGTGCTATAAACTATCTCCTTTATAGTGTACTATATATATATATATATATATATATATATACAAATATACGCGACGCCCTCGATCATGAGAAGAGATCAAATGTAATCAATGTTTTTCCGAACGTGTTAGAAATTTTCCGCTGGTTATTTTGAGTCGCCGCATTTAAGCAGCCGCGATTGGTCACGACGTGGCGGAAAACTGATCGCTTTGGCGAAGGATGGGGAGTATGCGGACGTTTCGGGGTGGTCTGGCGAATGTCTCTTGTCGCTGCCTCACGGGTATTAACGCCAAAACCGAAATAACAAACTCCTAAACCCTGCGAGTTAACGCTATACTTCGACAAGCTTTCCTGCCTCGAATATTCTCTGATTACCGTAGACATTCCGTATACAATAGGAAATAGTTTAGTACAAACATTTCTTGTAACAGTATTTACTTAGGCTGTATTCTTGCGACACGTACGATAACTCGATATCGCGATATGCTAACCAGTGTGACACTGCAGTCCTTGTGCTGAGATTTTCTCCAAGCACACCGAATCACTGAATCAAGCGAGAAAATCGAGTTTTCAAACAAAATATTGTGCGAGAAATGAAAATGAAATATTTTTTTAGTTTATATATTATATAATACAGGGGCAAAATTATACAGGTAGTACACGTGTATATATGTTCACGTGTATGATAAATTTCTGACAAATTTTATGGACCGATATTTACCAGGGGTAAACCCTTTTATTTTGCAACGATTATGGAATAAAATTTCAGTGGTCCGCAAAAAATGTTATAAAATGTCGGCTGGTATTCGCTTGAGCAAGGGACGTATGGGTAATATACTTCGATTATTTTTACATTACGAGTTATGTGAAACAGCGAAAAAATGTGCTTCTGTATTCTTGAAATTCCGTATATCGATGATTCGACGAGGCAACAGCTGTTACCGTATAGCCCTGTGTTGATTAAATATTTTCGCAGATATTTATTAAAAAAAAAAAAAAAAAAAAAAAAAATGGATTTTACAGAGTTGCAGAATTTCGTCATTATCCGCTAAAAAAAAACTCTTAACGTCATTGGTACTCGAATGGACCATTGCCTACGATTGATCCCGGTGTCATCCGCCAGGAAATTAATTGAATTCGATTTACAACTAAACCCCAAGTAAAAACGTGTACCTGCAACTGGTTTGAAATTAATGCGTAAAACTCTTTTCGAATTGAATAGGTACTTTTTGCACATGCAGGATCGACGATAGTTTTATATTATCTGCCACTAAACGCGTTAAAATACCAAAATACTAGGGTCACGCTAACAACCGATGCAAAGATTACCGCGGCGATGCATGCTTATATTATTACTTATACGCAAGATAATATATTATTATAAATTATGACACGCAATGTCTCTACAGTCTGCGTTGTAGGTACGTAGGTATAACGTACGTTCCGGAATAAGTGTATATATGTAAACTGTAAGATACGGGGGTTTTATGACCGGTTGATACGATGATTACTACATTCTCATCATTACGTATACACACGCGATCACGGATTTTGCTTCATGACACGACAGCCTGATTGTAGAACGTGTTTCATGCCAGCGAGTTTGTCCTATTGGACAAAAAAGGTCCGAGTCATGAAATGTCACACGGACTTTCCGAGACAGGAAGCGTGACTGGAGTCGACTCTCCCTCTAATCATCAAAGACTCTTTGTAACCCGAGGAAGAACGCGTGCCAAAAAGTCAAAAGACGAAACTTGCGTTTAAACTTCCGCTAACTCGATACGTTACGTTTCGTTCCTCTCAAGTATATACGAGCGATAGATCGAAACGATGCTTCTCTCTCAATTTCAAAAAAATTCTTACGATGAATAACAACAGGAATCCTTAACTGCTGATACGTCCGTGTATATTAGAAAATTAATTATTACTCGGTTCTTATTACTATAGTTTATATACAATTTTTCGTCGGGTGTGATCAAGATAAGCCTATATATATATAGTATATATGATATATATTTTTTCGTCGAGGGTGATGCAGACATTTTATTCAAGGGAAAACAGCTGGTGTATGGGTAGAGAGTTGAGACTTCGGTGGTTTGTAATAATGACAAACGGAGAATGGGTCCAATGAGATAAACACGAGCCAAACTACTTCATTAACGAGCGGCCTCGAAGAAAGCAGCCACCGTGCTGACGCTGCTGATCGTGCGCGTAATCGCCACCGTCGTTAAAGCCTTGTATACTCCAGATGGGCAAACAACAAATTTATGTTTTCCTGAAATTCTTTCTTTCTTCGCCGTCAGCCTTGCGCGGCATAAGATGCCGCTGCGACATTTTCTCTTTTTCCCTCTCTCTCTCTCTCTTTCTGCTCCTAATAACCCCCTGTCGATATACCTATAATCGTAAATTCTCCAACGTGTAATTAACATATTACTTGTAAGGACGAAAAACTAACGATCTTCCACATATTTGATAAAGCAATTATTAAGAAAGGAGCGATCGGTGAGTCGGCTAAAAATCAATCTATTCCGAGATACAAACATTCAATTATTAGCTCTCGTGCGAGTGCTTTGTACACTTAGTATATATACAGTTTGTACTTTACTCGGGTTGTTTGTTCAGAAAGTTTCCACGTGCGACCAACAGAGGCTAATTATTTCTGTGTACCTTTTCGCTTACATCACAGGAAACGATGATTTTCCTCGGGCCAAATGGCCGCAACTCTATATACATATATAGAATACTATACAAATAACGCGCAATAGATATACTTTAGGAATTAGCGAGGCTCGTCTAATGACACGGATCGTGCTTCCGCTTTGGATTCAAGTACAAGCAGCTATATAATATTCATCGCATCGGTCCTACCCTGGTACACTTATTCGAGGATGAGGTTTTGGTTCGAGTGAAAATTACGTGTTAGCCCGGGGCAGACGGATCGCTAGACCGTTTCATCTCTGATACTATATCGAAAAATCGTGTGCGAGAGATCCGACGCGCTTTTCGCTGATCGTTGTTGCAGCAACGAGCGTGTTCCTGTGGGAGTACATAGGTGCAGGTTTGTAGGTATACTATATGCAATAATTACGTGTTTTACGGAACATTAGGCTTGCGTCGAGACTCTTTTAGGACAGGTATCAATTTTGGCGCTACACGCTACATAGGAAGAATAAGCATGATCGGCGCGGCGGTTAGCTGCACCTAAGAGCAAATCGGGTTCAACCTCGTGGCCGACCTATGCAAATCGCACCACCGTCTTCATCCACGACCTCACGATCGATTTCGACCGATCGATAACGTCATCCGCGCAGCCAGCACTCCACGCTCCTTCATTTTCTTCCACGAGGCGCCTATCGCTGACGATATCCCAAGATTAATGGCGCAACAGCAGTGTTCCCGATCCAGACACTTTGCCTCGTAAATTATTATTAGCCGCAAATTGATAATAACACACTGTTCGCTCTCTCGGACGTGTATTCCTGTATACAGGGATGGGATAAAAAAGCCGCATCGGTTTATTATCGGGCGTAATAATAATTATTTGGGGAATTGGATGAAAAACTTGTTCGAGTCGAATGTGACGTTTGATAGATATGTATATATATGTACAAGAGAGAGAACGGATGACGAGGAGCGAGAGAGAGAGAGAGAGAGAAAGAAGGTGGTGAGGACTGCTGAGGCGAAAAGCGAAGCGAACGAGTTTGGCCTTGCTTGCATCTGGCCAGTGATCGTGACGAGGCGCGACGAGGCGTGACGGTGCCGTCGCCGTTTTGATTCATCGTCGTCGTCGGCGTCGGCGTCGTCGTCGGAACGACGCTCGCTCGCACCATAATGTATATATGTGTATAACGGCGAGTGTGTACAAGCCGCGTTTTGTTGTCACGTTGCGCATGCAGACGTATCGTGGTAGAGGGGCGCGGAATCGTTTTGTCGCTGGCAATTACGCGACACGAAGTGGGCGGCACTTTGCTTGCGTGTCGCACGCGTTCTACTTCTCTGACGCGAATCGCGCGACTCTGAACGTGTAGATATCGCGTCGCGCGCGCCGCTCATACACATATACCACACCACAGTAGGCACAATGGATACCAAGCGGATAGCAGCTCCGTGCAGTATAGACTGCCAGAGTCACGTGACAGTCGCGAGCGCGTGACGCCTAATGTCACACTCCCTGGACACGCTGTGCATCAGATAAATCCAACCGCAAATTAACCTCCGCGAATTTTCCACCTATCAAAAAGCACCCGGAGAATTCCCACTTTATTACGTGTCCCGTCCACTGCTCCGCGTAATAGGAGGGGAATATTAATTTCTCAGCGGCTTAAAGTAATGAAAATTCTCGCGTCACGACGTACCGTCGCGCATAGACTGACGAAGGGGGGAGGGGAGGGGGGTGATACAGAAAATAACGCAGATATACAAGAGTATAAATGCGCCGGGTGGTTGTTTCAACTCCGCGGTACTGCGTTGATTGACAGTTCGGAGCAAAGGAAAGAGGAGGAGTAGTTGGAGAGCGGACGAGCTGGACGCAAATTCTGCGTTTATCAAGCTAATTGGAAGCTGCGCGCGCGCGCGCACGCGTGGAGAAAGGCGTTGCGCAATTACGAAAGGCGAATTAAGGCACGTATAGATAGGGAGACTCGTGACTCCGGTGGATTCGTGGATGTATCGTTTAGCGGTGATGATTAACCATGTGCATGATGGGAGAGTTGGTGGAGTGGGAGAGGGGGGGGGGGGGTGAGTTCAGAAATGCCGTAAATGGTCCGCTGGCTAATTATCGCCGTCTCGAGGGAGATCGCGCGGTCCGATATATTTATACGAGGCTCGCGCGCGAGAGAGCGTCTTCGGTGTCTCGTTTGGGACCGATCGTCGATTCATCCGCGTGCGTCGCGGCGCGGCGCAACCCCGATTCGGTCCCTTTAAGGAATCTCGCGGACGTTATCGAGACCTAAAATCGATCTCCTCGAAATTCCACGCTGAATTCAGCTGGAAGCTCCCGAATCGACCAAAGAGATCAATTTCGTGCAAGTGTCGATTCATGCAATCATTTTTTCCCGGCAGTTGATTCATGCATGTGCTGGTTTGTGTACTACATTGCCGCCACGCGGAGAGCACCGATTCATCGCCGCGCGTCGCGCTGCGCTCCCCCAGCCCGGTCTCCTTCGAGGAATATCGCCAAGTTATCGCAATCTCGAATCGATCGTGATCGATTCGACCGCCAGCAAATTGTAACGCTGCATAATTTATCGAGCTACTAAAAGACTTTTAATTGAGCCGCCAAAGGTGTGTGTATTTAATTTAACGCTCCGCAAGAAAGTATCGAGTGTGTAATTAATATTTTACGTAACGCCAGCACAATGATACGCGAAAAAAATTATCTTTGACCTCCATACTACTAATTATTATATTAATCGCCAACTCGACCCTCGTGCGTACAGCGACCATTCATTCCACGTGATTTTTTCCATTTCTTCGCGCAATTATAAACTTTACGGATTTAACATATTTTGCGCTATGTTTACTAATTTGTGGGATGAAACAGACTCCTCCTTTGCCCGCATTGATTTATGCCTTCTCATCGCTCTTGGTAATCTTGCAGAATGCTTAACGCGTGCTCTCATCAGGTATATAAAGAGAGCAAATACGCTAGGTTCTTAGCGAGCGATTTTCAGCTAATCAAAGGGATTGGTCGAGCATCGAGTGTAATGCCGGTAAGAATTAATAGAAAAATTCGTACCAAACGCCTAATAATGGGATGTGTACTAACGGTTCCAAGGGAACTTCGAGTCTAATGATAGAGCGGAGATGTAATCAATGAAATAATAATAATGCCGGCTTTAATTTATGGCTGATGAGGAAGAAGTGGAAGAAGAAGCGGGCTACGAGAGGCTGATCAGGACTAAGGACAACAAAAACTAAGGCGCTTTATAAACTTGACGACAAGAAAAGATCTCGCGTTGCTATACGTAAAACACTGAATAGCTTTAGTTTCTCGATCGAGAGCCCCTTTGCAAAGATGGAGAACAGCTATGGAATACCACGAGATTGGAACGTTCGAGTTGTATCCGTCGTGAACTTCTGGATGTCCTTCATTTGACCTTCATTCGATGTCATCTTTAAATAAAAACTATACTTGTGTCCATTTTTCTCATCTGCAGCCTAGTCTCAGTAACACAGAGGTCTCATTGGTAATAAATTAATTAGGAAAATGTTTCTGTCTGGATTCTGAATGGTTTTAATTAATTATCGTGACTCAATATACATTGATGAATTTCAGCAAACTTAGTCTTTACTCGATCCTTTTGGTAGAAAATCGTATTTTCGTATTCAAGTTTGATAGTACAAGAGACTGAGATTCTGATTCACTTCACCAGGTTTTGTTTGAATAGATACACCATTCTCAATTGCTTGAGAAGATTGTGACGTCGTCGGAACTAACCCTCGCCTTCAATACGAGCACAATGCTCGTATAATGACGTATTTAGCGATTTGAAGGAAAAGATGAGGAACGACACGAAGCAGTTATTGCTAGTTTATAATTATGAATATATTAAAAGTTATAATTTCGAAATATCACCCTAAAAAATCCGGATTTTTTGTTCTCCTTTTTTTAATCCTCCTCGATTTTGTTACTGTAGCATAAAAATAATCAATTTTATTTCTGGCTATAACCACACTCACGCTATAGGCTTAATTCTCTTTGGATTTTGTGTTTTAGATAATTCTTCGCTAAAAAAGCGTTAAGCTGCTGACATCGGTTTATTGGGGAGGCTATATGTGTATGCTGCCATTTTAAACGAGTTGCTTATACATTTAAAACGAATAAAAAAATGTTTGCATATATTTAAAAAGCGTTTATATCAAGCTTTAACAGGATCTCAGTAATATCCACTATAAAATGACTGTATGGAAAATAATATTCAAAAATAGCAAATTTTTCGTGCCTCCAAATTACAATCAACCCTTAAAATATAAAAACACATGTTAGACAAAAAAATTCCTCAATACTTTCAGTGTCAAAGGAAAACTTTTGGTTCAAGTGCTAAAAAATGACTGCAGGACATGATCGTGGTCCTTCGGCTTGGATTAATTGTGGAGAGAAATTATGTGCGAACAATGTTATCGGGAATCTCGCGAGGCTCCCCGGAGGGTCGAACGCAAGCGACCACACACAATAAGCATTAATTCTCCTATTACGGGCAGTGCGGTGGCGCATGCTATACATATATATATATACCGCAACACTGGCATTGTCAGAACCCGCCTACAGCCTGTTATCGAGCGTCGCGACGTCGTTCGGCGTCCCACTGTGGCGCTAACGAGCTGTCGCCGCCGTCGTTATCTCCACGAGACAGACAAAAGCTAGAGAGAAAACACAAAAGCACGAAAAGAGCCAACGCGAAACGCCAATGGCCCGCAGCACGTGCTCAATCAGCAATTTCACCTGCAATATCTGTAACGTTGCGTGTAACGTATATGTAACATTATTACTATATTCAAATATATATACGTCCGCCAAACTAACGAACAATTTCACCCATCGGCACATCACTGCTATTTCAACTTTTGTCATGAACTTTCCAATCATGCGTCATTGCTAATTGATCATTGAATCAGTTGGATCAATCAAAATAAATATTGACATGCGTCATTATTTATATATATATATATGTATACATATATACCTGTATCAAAAGCATGTGTACATTGATTCGGTACTATATAGTGAAAGGTGATTGGAATATGAAAGTCAACGGTATAAGTATATATATATATATATATTGATTGATTAATTAATTATGATTAAACCGATAGGAGAACCAATTCTTCGCTTCATCGCTCGATTAACCGCTTATCGTCTTTCCTGTTGATTTAAATACTTAATGGATAATGGTAAATTGGCTGAAGTAAGTAAATACAAGTGTACAAACCGCGCGACTGAATTGACAATTCGTCGTGAAAGTGTACAACCTGTTGAGGAATACTGCTTTGACGTTTCTCCAAGAAGACGCGAGGGGAGGGCCGGGGTGGGGGGTCCAATTAAAGCACCGAACGCGTCTTCTAATTAACTCCTCGATTACACGCTTCCCCTGATTTCGAACAAACAAAGAAAGTCCTCGAAACGGGGTGAGTCTTGGTTGAGGAAAGTGGTAGGGGCGAGCCCGCGGGCCCTGGGTACACATTATAATTGCGCATATTAAAATGGCGATGCGACCGAGGTATCCATCCATCCGTTAGCAGGCAACCGGCCATCTTTAATCAATAATGGAGCATCAGGGACCATGACAACAGATACCCTTTCCCGTTCCCAGCTTTTCGTCTCTCGCGGACCCTTTTCCTTTCTCCAAGGGGGGTGCTGGGATTCCATCCTCTCGGTTTCTCTCTACCACGCTTACACACACACACACACATATATATATATATACATATAAATTTCCTTGTACCTCTAAGCAAGGGTTGCCGGCTCTTCAGGACGAGTTTGGATACCCTCGCGTCATGTTACATCCGCCACGAACCGAACCGTGTACCTCGAATTTTCTATACCTCCAAAATTCTACCGCAAACTCCCTCTACATATACCAAACATCGGGACAACGTAATCCAGTACATTTTTTCATCATCATATTATATACAGACGTATAGATACAGTGGAACGAAACAAGAGAAGGACGTGTCCATGTGAGCACGTGCGTATATGTGTATACGTATCAAATAAATAAAAAATGATAAGCCAGAGATTAAAGATATTAGAATGTTCTCGAGTGGAACGGGACTCTGCATGGCTCGTATAGACGGCACGTGCGAATCATACACTCGTTTTCTTACACGCATCCAAGTTACAGTTCGTGTACAACATACATCATTTCGAGCATAGAGACCATTGATCCTCGATCAAGCTACTCCTATCAAGTGCATACATGTTGAACATCCGGTACAATTCAAAGTTCGTCTTGGTAAATGAGCATGTGGAATCCTGATCTAACATTATCATTATATTGCACGAGTGATAACCATTGGCAACAGCGTATTCGCACAATTACACGAATATACAATATTCCATCTTGGCAAATATGTGCAATTTAAAGTATAATTTTCCCTCGGTAGAAAATTTATCGGACTTTTAATTCATCGATACCGAGGTTGAAAGATTGCGTTGAATTAAAGGAATAATACACACAGTGGATAGCCTCTTCGATCTACGATTGATGTTGTCGATTTATCCAGGGAGCTGCGTATAACGATAATAAAAAAAACAAGGTTTCGCATGCGGCTTCTTTTTTAAGGGAGAATCATCCTTGATAGCGTTCACCTCCGGGTACCTTCGAAGCTCGATGGATCCTTAAGATGGAGATTAGCATATGTAGCCATCTCGATATTTATAATGGTTATTACGCGAATCTAGCAGTTAGGGTTGCAGGATGAAGGAACGACGAGGCAATCTCACATGGCGGCCATGAAAGTGTTGTTGTTGTGTTCACGTGTGAGAGAGCGAGGGTGGAACTAGGTGGACGGAGGTAGAGGGATAGGAAATTAATAGTGCCTATTCGAGAGAGAGAGAGAGAGAGAGAGAAGGAGAGGAGAGGAGAGGGGGCGAAGGGTATTATCGTCTCTCGTTTGGGCATTGGGAGCGTGTAAAGGTATGATGCAGAGCCGGTACGCGGTACGCGCGGTCCGTCTCAAAGCGACGATTCAGCATTGCCGGACACGCCAGGGGCGCAACAGCTTGATACATCGTTACACGCTGTTCCTTCCATGTGCCGTTCGCTTTGCCGCCGCACCGCGTATCCAAGCAGGCGCTCCAACAGCCTCCAAAGCCAGTTCCTCCACCACCTGAAACCCACCACTCTAATACGATCTCACGATCGACGGGACCCTGCCAGTCGTAAAGCTCGCAAAACACGCCGGTCGCCCACGCCACATAATACCACCACGCCAACACCGAACCATGTAACAGACGCACGCTTATTAAATCTCCTATCGTCAAAGCCTTCCTCTCTCTCTCTCTCTCTCTCTCTCTCTCTCTCTCTCTTTCTGTCACCACAACAGTTCCAAATCTTCAATTTTCTTTCCTTTCATTCATAAAGTATACATTCATAATTATATTTACTCTTTTCCAATGAGGTTCAAGCCTCTATAATTTCTAATCGTTAAGGTATTTTGGGTTATAGTTTATATACATCGCGACTCACTCGACATGAATGAGTGATCCTGAAATATTCGACAATATAGTGTCACGAATTTGTGGCACTGGTGCTACGTGAGAAAATTCGGGAGAGAGGAACGTCACGATTGGAAAAAGCAGCGAGGGTCTCGTAGGCTAAATTTAGCGAAGCTGGCTACGCCGTTCGGTAGCCAGCGATGAAGAGTTACGATGAGAGAGAAGGAAAGAGACTGTACGCACAGTTGATACGGTCATTACACACGCGAATTATAATATACGAGACGCGTATAAAAGGAGAGACGATGATAGAGTGTACAGCGAGTGAGTACGGGAGTCGCGACAATTATCTTTTTAGCACGTTAATTCCTGCCACGTTTCTGACAGATTCACGCGAGGTCGTAAGGGTTTTCTCCAAGTAAGCCCCGTGACGCTTCCCGGCCAAAGTTTGTCGAGACACAAGCGAGAATGGCGAGCGCGATAAAATAGGCCAGGCGTCGTGATCGAAGAGATAAAAAGAGGCAAAAGGGGGATCGAATATAAGATTTTAGAATGGAATTGTATTTCATTGATAGACAACGCGTACAAATCAAGAAGAGCAGGAAGAGCTGCGGGATGAGAGAAACGCGGAGGCATCGGCGCAGCTATATATATATATATATATATATATATAGGCTGGGAAGGATGGGACACCGGGGCCAAGAGCGAGATAGAGTGGCTGCTGCCTGTTTTATGGAGGCATCAATTATTTTAATATTCGTGCTCGTAATATCGGCGCGCACGACTCTTTGCCAGAGCTGGCATCGATCGGTTCCGGAGGTGTCAGCGATCGTAAAGTGCAAAGCGGCCAGCGGTCGTTCTCTCTGTGTTCCCTGCCTTTGTAACATAATCGCACGCTCGTGGAACACTAGTCGGATTATAATAATGTTTACTATGCGACTATGACTCCGCGCCCGTTTAATGGCCCCATAAAGAATCACCGGGTCGTGTTTGACCAGCCACCATATCTGCTCGTTACTATAGGAGAGCAACTCGTGGGACGGACAAGGAGGCAAACCAGCGTACACACACACAGACACGTATAGGGACAGAACGAAACACTCTCGTGCAGGATCTTCGTCACGATCAACCGCGCACTGGTACCGAAGAAAAAAGATTTTTCGAATCGTACCTACAACCCGAAGCAATCCTCTCTTTCATAAGATTCTACATCCTTGTACTTCGTGATTCAAGATATTCCCCGAGTATAACTCAACGTCCCTTCGGCCAATAGTATTTAATTTGCCGTTTCTCTCCACGCAGAACTATAGTCGCTCGATATAAATATAATAGCGCGGATAGGATCTTCTCTATTATTCTTCAGGATAGAAAATATAGTGCAGGGGGAGACAAATGTACGAGACACAATCGTGGAGGAATTGCGAAGGATGCGAGAGTATTCGTGAAGCAGGTGGAACGTGTATATATGTATAGAGAGGTGTAGGTTCTAGTGGTGGGGAGACTGACGACACGAAAGAATCGTCACGCCACGTTGGAGGGGGGAGGGTATAACGAAGAATAAATAATTAGAGCGTGCGGCTCGAAAGCTGCGGTTTTGTCGCGCACGCGCCATCACGCGAGCCTGTCGACGACCAACGTCTGTCTTTTAATAACATTGTGGCCCCTTTTCTGTGTTCTACCTTCCTTATTCCTTTCTTCCTTCTCTCCCCATTCTCCTTTTTCCCCCAGATGGATGGATACCCTCGGGAGTCTCGCATATACGTCTTCCTCCAACGGAGAGATTATTCCAACAGGCAGCGATAAATTGTACTCGCGAAGGAAAAGATCGGTCAAGATTCCTGCGTTTAATAAATGTTACCGTGTATCATTGATCGAATTATTATTGTTATTAATTACTCGAATTACTTTGTATAAAACTGTGAGTGTTGCGAGGGATATATACGTGTGTGGAGGGATGATAAGGTGGTGAAGAAATACTCGAGAGTGAACAGCTGACATTAATTGTTCCATTGAGCGTATATATATGTATACAGAGGGTGACATGGTGGCGAACATGATTACACGCTATCGAAGTCACCCTTACGATACAAAGCAACCTTCCGCGTCCGGCACTTGTTATTCTATATAGCAGTTTCACTGCAATAACGTAATAAGTGGCTGCGCTTTTTTCCCCGGCTTCGTTGACTCGACAGGCGTATAAGTACACAAGAGTTTCTCGCGAAATACCTATATCAACAGCTATAAATTCCACGAGTGATGCTTGAAAAAGCTATATATGATCCGGAAAACTCGAGTAGATACTGCATTTCCTCGTTTCCCACTTGTCAGCATCGGTTTCATCTCCTTATCATTCATGTCACCTTTTTACCCTCTCTTGTGAATGCTTCGTTATATACTTTCAACCCCGCTCTATTTTTCAAATTAGACCTATATTATACAGGTGTAATGAAGATAAATGAGAAGAGTCGAGTACTCTGCGTGGATAAGAAAAATTATTTGATACAAATAATAAATCTTGCTGTAAATATTAAGAATGCAATATTTTTTCTTTAGATTTAATATAAATATTATTTGAATGATACCAAAATATGGACACTGCTAGAAGTGTGTAACACGAGAATTAATAAAAGAGATTTTATGCCACTGGACTTTTTCCCTCAATGAAGATTTCTTTTATTTTCTTCGTCAAAACACACAGGATTGATCTCTCACGTTCAAAGTTTTACTTCTCCAGGAGAGACTATACGTTACGTTCATCAAGATCTTAACGACATTTCTTTTCCTTTTATTACACCCTTCTTCCTTGATGATTTCTCTATCCACGCTCGCGTCGGTCGTTAAAATAATAACAGTTTAATTAAAAAAAATTACGTGGTCGTAGCAGTTTGTACTTTATGCCATTAATTAAAAATCAGTGTACAGTACACGTGTTTATTGATTATCGGAAACGATGTTGCTAGGAGGAAGATTTCTATCATGGATTTAGGGGGAAAAAAGCAAAGCGAGGTTTGGGGATCGTTAAATGTTATTGGTGGGCTTGTTTACACGCGATGAAAAGCGTGGAGCGCATTGAGAATTGGGGAATAGGCTGGTTTGGTTTTGTGTAGAAAGGTCTTCGGAAGCTACGGCTACGAGACGAATCGTGACAGAGTGAGGAGGGTGGTAGGGGGGAGTGGAAGAGACAAGGGAGGTAGGGAGGCATCGGACAGCGCCCCGCGCCATGTGCTGCACTCAATTGAAGTTTGAGCGAGCTCAGGTAGAAAAACGCGTGCGTTCTGCGCTTATGTGCACGCATCTGGCGAGCGGAACGCTCGAGGGTCTGGTGTTCATGGGCCGAGAGGCGTGCACCTCGCCAGTCCTTTCTTTCTGCCTACCACCAAACTTAGTTTGAAATCATCACGGCCTCGTGCTTCGTACAATGTGTTAGACCCGTCAAGTTACGCTCACGCTTACACGCCACTTACTCGATGACAGTCTTTTATTTCCTCCCTGCTATGCGGAAAGAAAAAAGCAACAAAAAACTCGTTACTTTAACTGTCACGAAGTCTCGGAACTAAGCACCTTGCGAACGTGACGATTGTACTAACTCAATCTACAAAACCTTTCCGTCTTATTCCTCTGGAGTTCCCTCCTCCTCATCAATTTTCCTGTATATTATAGATGTAATTAGAGGCGTCGTATTACACCCCCTCCCCCTCCACCCTTCTCATCCAACATTTAGGTTAACCGCTTAGTTAGAAGTTTTTGGCTATTAAGAAACTAGTTTGTAGTGCTCTTTGCTCATTGTTATATATATATATATATATATTGGTCGAGAGGAATTACACTTACTCGCTTCGTTTCAATGTTTTCTACTTTAGGAAGTCCTGCAGTGCTCTATATAGTGTACGTCACAAAAATACTTATATTCCCTCTCTGTCCAATAATAATTTCATAGCTCCAAATCACATACGCGTAGGAAAGCGATGATTTTCGCAGTTTTGGTGAAAATGAAGCGATCACGCGAATTTGCGGGAAATGCAGTTTAAGCCGGAGCGCGGTTTGCAGAATGGTATAATTACAGTTGATAGCTAATGCGTGCAGCACTAATCCGGCGATATCCGTGTAGCATCCGTGTAAGAGGAGCGTTGAATCCGTAGAATGCGATGGGCGAGAACGGTCGAGGAATAATATGGAGTCGGTGCAAATGATTGCTTGCTCGTTTGTTGTTGAGGTCGTTGACGCCAAACTGGAGTTGATCGGGCGTCCCGACGCCGCTATACTGTGCACGCTTGCCGCACATTCGCGCAAGAACAGAAATTATTAAGTGGACGCATTAAACGCTATAATGCGATGGATCCAAGCCGGCCGCCTTCTCTGCCTCTCTCGCTTCGTGATTTATGACGATGCTTCGATCACCTCGGTTAATTTTGAGGCCTCGCTTTATCACGTTGGTCAATTTAAACTCTTTCGGAAAATTTGGCTAAAGTCCATATATCTGGAGAAAAATAATAGGTTCCCTATATACATGCATATACTTTGAATCCTGTATGCATGTATATAGAAGCTAGATTCAAATTGTGTGATTAAGCCAAAAGGGAGAAGAATCGGTGGAAGAGGAAGAATATATATATATATATATATAGTGTGGGGGTGCAGGTGTGCGATTTCGCGGAAGACAGAATTTGTAGCATGGTTTAGGCCTCGCGGCTTTTACAATGGGAGAGGGGGGGAGGTGAGAGGCACGAATGTGGAGTGTAGGCGCTATACTCGTGGAAATAAACGATAAGCTTTGGCTTCGGCGTCGATTCAATAACCTTATTCGCCGCACTATCTCGATGCAGGTGCGTGCGAGAGTGTGCGAGAAAGATGAATGGTCGTTGGAACAAACGTACACATATATATATAGTTGAAATGGACCAAAATCGACGATGCTTCCGACGCTGATCGTCCTAACGAGAACAACGATCGATGAACATTGTTTTTTTAATTGTAAAAATGTTTACTTAAAATGACCTTCTCTAATAATAAGAAACTTCCGCCGGTTCGATCAAATTTGAATTTGAGCGATGGGATTGATCGCGCTTGAAAAGATTACGTGAAAGCGATATTATTTACTCACGTGTCAACATTATTATCGTTCTCACGTACGATGGGTAAGCTTCTTTAAAAAGGGCAGAGTTTTTTGAGTAAACTGAAAGGGCGCGTCAACAACGCTATTTTCACGCTCCGGTATACATATATATATATATGCGGTGTACAATCGTTAAACAAACTGCGCGCGTCGTTGATCGTTTCCTGTTGGCAATGATGCCGTAGTCATCGAGGGCGAGGAATAACAAGAGTTTTATTCGAATAATTAAATGAATTTCTGAACGATCCGAGGGCTCAGCTGTATATCTCTCGACGATAACACAGCAGCCGGATTCTCGTCTCTCGCAAATTACGCAAGGTCAGCTTTAATAGCCCCCCTCCTGCACGTTCTTTTCTTCGCTTTCGACACGCCGGCGCGTGCACTTATATTTAGAATGTACGCATTTTATTTTCGGCAATCGCCGACTCGTAACGCCAGTTGCAAAAGTCATTCAAGGTAAGCGTAACTGCAGTGAAAAGCTAAGATTGTCGCTTAAAATGTCATTAATTCTTATGGTCAATTATTTTCGAAGGAATGAAAAATTGGAATGTAAAAAAATTGGTGGTATCGTTGAATGCATTTTTATTGGAATGGTGTAAAAAGTTGATAGAAATCCGAAATGAGACTCACGGGCATAGGAGGATGCAACTGGCGCAAAGCAGCAATAGCGGCAGCAGTAGCACCACCACCACTACCACTACCACCACCTCCTGCACTACCTCCGTTCCTTTGCTTGTTTTGCTGATAGTGAGCAGCGCTCCTGTAAGCGTTGTTGTTTTGATGGTTGTAACTGTGACGGTGCCTCATGCTGGGCCAAAAGCCCGGAAACTGCATTCCAGAGTATTGCAGACTTTTCTGCTGAAAGTCATGGGGGTCGAAGCGGTGCTCCAGGAAGTCGTTGACCGTGCTGGAGGTAGACATCCGGTAGGAGGCGTGACGATCATGAGATTCGTGATGCCGGTCGTCGATCTTACCCCGATGCGACCGATTGGTTACCGGAAATGACGAATCCAGCATAGTCGGAGGGCCGTACAACGAGTTTGGATAGAAACTGTTGGGAACCTCGCCACTGGGACGGTATCCTTGCGCCGGGCAAGCTTCCGGATAATCCTCCAGTTTCAAGGGCGCGGCAGGTTTGGCCTCGGAACGACATTCCCTAGGCTGCTGATGATAATGATGATACTCATCGCGAAGCTCTCCCTTAACATCGACGCTCTCCGTAGGCTCGGGCATTTCCTGCTTAACCTTAACTCTCGCCTCGAAACCGGAAGTCTTCTCGCTCTCGTTGGAAAATTCCAGCTTGGCCGAATTGTCTCCCTCGGAATTACCCACGCTTGCTTGCTGCATCCTTTCAATCTCTATCCTGGCCAATGAACACCGTCATTCAAAGCGTCCTTCCTACAGCATGGTACGACGAGCCAACGAAATACAAAGAGGCATTAGACGCACTATTCCCACCAGTACTTCGCATCGTCATCACGCGTTTACCCGGAGCCCTTGGTAATCGGGACTTTGGAGGAAATCATTGAAAATTGCAAGGTTATATCCGTGCGCTAGCAGTAAAGTTTTTTCAGTGAAAATTGATATCGGTCATTGCACGTTGAGGGGGGAGAGTTTGGAGAAGGCTGTTCGGTACCGGATGGAATGGAGCGATCCGCAACAATAGCTGGCGTTATCCTTGGGTATTTGGCTGTCATCGACGTCGCGTAGAGGAACATCCTGGGCCGATGGAAGGCGGCACTCGGTGGCGAGGGAAGGCGAAGGGCGGAGGGAGGTTGGGACGGATAATAATCGGGCGCGTCGGAATTAGGTCGAGTGGAGGGGGAAGGGGCTGGGGTGCCCGCGGTGGGTGGAGGGGTAAGGGCGGCGTGACAGTTTCCGCGTCACGTGTCCTCCGTCCTTAAGCCACGCCTACGAGAGTGATTTTCCCTCGGTTGGTTCGCGTTACCTAGCCCTGCCGTGATCGCCCTTCGCTTTGTCATTCGTCGACGCTCGGCTTCCTTCGCCCAACGGGCGACACTCGCCGTTCCGATTTTTTCCTTCGCTGAGGAAAAAAAGGTGTCACACACTATTATCCGAGAACGAACGGTCCGTCCCACTCGACTCGCTTCACTCTTCTCCCTCCATTCTTTTTCCACCTCCACCTCCGTTGGCCCTTTGCGCCGCTGGTGTATCTCTTTGGAAAAAAGAAAAATGTCACCACAGCCAGTCCCGACGTCGTATCCTCTCGAGCGGTGTTACCCCCTCCAATCCTTCCTTTGTCTCTCTCTCTCTCTCTCTCTCTCTCCCTCTCGCTCCCTGGATGTCCTCCTCCCACCCACTCCCTCCGGCGACAAAGCAACTCGGTGAGGGAGAGCGTGCACGACACACAGTGCGAGCCCGCTCCTTCTCCCTCTTCTCCCTTTCTCCGTCCGCGTCTCTCTCTCTCTCTCTCTGTCCCTCTCCCTCTCTCTCTCTCTCTCTCTCACTCACTCACTCGGCCGCAGTCGAGCAGCGAGACCTCACGAGAGTCGCCGGCGCCTCGACAGGCAAGAATCGCGCGCGCACTCCACCAAAGCCATCCCGTCGCAACACACTACTGGCACACACGGTATCTCTCGTGCATTCGTTCACCGAAAATAAGATGTTGGAGAAAACGCGAGATTTCGGTGCACGATCGTGCGTGCTGCTCCCATACGTAAGGAAAGCCTCGGACGAGCAGATCGCGTACGAGTTTCGTTCCACGCAGCGTGAAACTCTCGTCGGAGGTGCGCGCGTCCACCACCAGGCTGCCGGCGGTACACGAGAATTACCGAAGCCGCACGAATATCCATCCTCCTCTCCTTATCTCTCTTCGAGCTTTTTCTCTATCCCTGATTTCCACCTCCCCTGCACCGTCTACCCACTCCACCGTCCACCTCGTAATACCTCCTATCCCCTCCTATACCCCCCGCCCCTCCCAAGCACAACGCCAGCCAGACCCACTTCGTGCCTCACCTTTGTCGTACCCCTCGCCTTCTTCCCCTCTTTCATCTCAAACTGCTTCTATTCCTCCCCTGCTGCTGCTGCTGATGCTGCACGCACGCACGCACGCACGCGCGCGCGCGCGCTCAACTCAGTTTTTAAGAAGAGCACACGATACGACCACTTATTTTATCCCCGATATTATACGTTTGCCAATGCGTGTCCGTGGTCCGCGCGACCATTCGCCTATGCTCCACAACGATCCCTCCTGGTCAGTGGCTGAATTCCAGAAAAATATGCCATTCTATAATCGCCGTACTAATAAACAATTTTACGAAAGCGATATATATATATATGTATATATCTCCGTGAAAAATCGAGCGCTCGAGAGTCTAGAAAATGGCGGGACTTTATCGAAATAAGAATTATCGCTCGATGCTCGCGAGATAGACATGCTGTCTGTCGAGCGATATCTTTCGGTTCACTTCCATGACCCCCAGTTTTTCGTATTTATACGCGCTTGTGCAATATTGCACATGCATCTCTTTTCTCGCTTCTCTCAGCAGCTACCACCAGATACGTGACGCACCACGCGATTCGTATTTATTATGTCTGCGGGAAGTGACACTCGGGCAAAACTGAGCAGTCATTTTAGCATTTGTAATAAAAAAGTGACAGACCTCGTGACCTTTATCTTATCGCCAGCTTGTTCGGAACCTTTATAGCTATCGTCTTTTATATACTCACTCTTCTAAGCAGGTCGATAGGAATATGCTTTTACTCGGAATAAGCTGCAGGAAATGGACTCTTTTTTTTAACATTGAGTCTGAGGACTATAAGTGCTGCATATATATGTATGCGTCAAGGGACAAGCACGTAAACTATATATACATATATATATATATATATATATATATATACCTTCCTCCTCTTTGCTCTACCTTCGAGGTTCCAACGTATTCAATGAATTTTAATACTTTCACTCTTAATGCTATACATATATCGCTGGTTTTTCCGCATGCATTAATTTGAGGTCCCAAAGAAACTCGGAACGCAACGATTCGACTCTCGCTATCATCGAATATGGGGTGAAAGCTAGGTTCGTGCAGCCTTCCATAAAAGTATTGGTTTAATAGACAAGCAGCGATGACATATCGGGATCTAAAAATTCAAGTAAGTCGAACCGTGACTGAAAAGCGAGAGTTTTGATTTTTTAATCGAGAATCTGCCAAGAGTTACGAGATAACGTGGTCGAGTCTATGTCGAGCCAAAGTCGATTGACCTACGACTATGTTGGGCGAGTCGACCATCGGATTCGACACGAAGAAACGTATACATATATATATATATATAGAGTAATAAAGCTCCTTACGCAATCGGCCCGCTGCGCTTCCCAGCTGTCCGCTTAGTTTTAGGGAGGAGCCATGTGGTTTGGCAAGCCCTTAATAAATCTGTAACTAGTCCATCATGAGCAACCACTGGTATGTACATACAGCGCAGTCAAATCTATATAACTATGGCGAGCCAACTTGATCCAAGTGCAATATATTCTCACAAATATCAATGTTTACTCTCAATATTTCTCGAGTTTTTCGATTCTTTTCAATATTCGGCTTCTCCACGCCCATTAAATATAACAAATCGATATATTGTTTTTGGGGGGGGGGGGAGGGGGATTGAGATGTTCGGGCCCTGGGACCGGTTCGACCTTCTTCGAGGGGTCCCAGCGCAGATCGAATAAAATACCGATAACGAAGAAAAATGGCTGACTAGAAGACTGGTATTTGTAAACCAATAACTCAAGGTAAATCGATTCCTCTAATTCCAACTTTGTAATAAATTGCCATCCATTCACAATTACCATGAAATATTACACTACTCAAGCAAGACTACGTAGGAGCGACGAATTTAATGATTCGTTGTAGTTTTTCTTTATCATGATATTGTTGATTCGGTTAACTCGAGTATCTCCGGGGCTATGAATCGATAGTTCTCCCTCCTAACCTGAAGCGAGTAAAGGTAACGAGGAAGGAAGGAAGGAAGGAAGGAAGGAAGGTTGGAAGGTTGGAGACCGGTTTCATCTAGCGAGGTGAAAGGATGAGGATGAGGAAGAGTAGTGTAGTAAGTAGTACTAGTAGTAGTAGAAATAGTAGTGTAGTAGAGGAGGAGGAGGATGAGGAGGAGGAGGATAGAAGGAGAGGCGAGTCGGTCGATGGGCGTGTGTCACCAGTGCCTGGGGGACAGATCGAGCCAATGGGACGTAGGAAGGCGTGGATGAGCTTGGGACAGTGCGCGAAACAGTCGCGTTGCTCTCGCGAGGACATCGTTGGCTGGCCTGGTTCCTCTCTTCCTCTCTCCTTCAGTTCCCTCCGCCTCACCCTACCAACCCCCTCTAGCCCTCCCGGCG
The DNA here is from genome assembly GCF_024137725.1 of Prorops nasuta. NCBI lineage: Eukaryota > Metazoa > Arthropoda > Insecta > Hymenoptera > Bethylidae > Prorops > Prorops nasuta. Next base: position 6,803,806 of record NW_027116810.1, read on the forward strand.
TCCCCGTCCGACCGTCCGGCTGATCGGGATTCGGCTCGAGTCGCAGTCGACTCTTCGCGGCTTCTCGAGAGACGAACGCGCGCGCACGCGCCTCGAACTACATCGTATTTCGTAGGTGGGGGCACTTTGGAGGGGTTGTAGGGGAGGAAGGCCAGCAGGGTGGGGGAGACACAACACGCCCACCCGCCAGCTCGACTCTAGAGAGGGAAATCCACTCTCCACTCTCCTATCCGGCTGCTTTACTAAAACTCTACGCTGCATCGTCGTCTAGCGCGGAACTATTGCCTATTCAATCTTCTAACCCAGCAAAAAAATACCCCCCCCCCCCCCGCTTCCACTCTATTTTTCTATTTTCCTATTCAATAACAAGCCAGCCTTAGATATTAATAGGAATGACATACATGCATATTTGAACAAAAACAGTTTATTTTCGTTGAACCAGATAAATGGATGAGTCGAAGCGTAATTAAGATTGCTCTTTTTAATGTCGAATGTTTAAGTTAAAAAAATTCGCTAGTAGACGCGCTCCATGCTTCGTATACAGGGCACGTGAGCATGAGCCGGTCAGAAGTATACGGAAAGCATTAGACGATGTAATAAAGAACAAAAAACTAAAATTACGAAAAGTAGCTCTTCAATTGAAGATTGGATTATGTGCTATATAATTGTGTAGCTTGTGGGTGCACGACAACTATGTGGGTGTAGTAAAAGCAAATATACTGGTTATTAATTTGTGATTTTTGCACTAATAACTGTTAACTCATACGTTGTTCATATATGTATACATATACACCTCAAATTTATCAGAGAATTGAAAAAGTAGCATTAAGTTTGCAATTCTAATATAATTAATAATGTATGCTTCTCTTTACGTATCACTAAATTGGTTTAATTTTTTATAATAAACTGACATATTATTCAAGAGGTCAATGACAATTATAATTTTATTGATATATTTATCGAATTACTTATTGCGCGAGTTTTCGTTGAAGTATATTCAGAATTGCCCCACTCTCCCCTAAACACATGCATAAATTTGCTTACGGTGTTCCTCCTTCACGGATCGTGGTTACGGCGCATCGAGTGAAATGAACGTACACTCGTGTACAAAGGAAGGCGTAATCCAGTCGCGAGCACGCTTCCTTTCTACCAAGCTGCCCGACTCTTGCAAATAAGCCGAAAGCGCTATGAAAACGCTCTTGAAAAATTCAATCCGCCTAACTTTTTGCCCGAGGCAATCTCTCTGTGATTAAATTTGCAATAATCGAAATTCAGCACGCTATAATTCCTCTCGTAATTGAAAACACGATCGAAAGCGTGGAAGAAGCATGCATGGACTCTTATGTGCGCAGCCAACAACTACGGAGAGTGTCTGGCTAGAGTGACGTCTCTTAATTGTGGATTTTCCCTTATCTACTGTCACCCTAGTCGTTCCTCGAGCAAACACTAAGTCTCGGATTAGTCTCGTCTATATCATCGGTACGCCACGTTCGACATTTAATCTCTTTCGCCACGATAGTCCTTTCGCTCCAATTGGGATTAACGTATCGATCTGCTCGCCATCGATGTTCAACCTTTTCGATGCGATATATCAAAGATTTTTATGACAAATCGATGCGTTCCGCGAGTTATAATCACTCGATTCGTTTGGCGTCACTTTGGTGATAAAAATCTCCTGGGATCTCCACTTTGGTTGCTGTAGAATTAAGCGGTGTGTCTTATATCGGGTCCAGTGTACCGATACGTGCCGCAGTAGGTACATAGAGGCCGTAACGAAGGCTGCTTCACCGAGAGTTTCTTTTGACACTTGACATTAAAAGTCACGGTATTCGTGCAACTACGTCTCTGTCACGTCAGCTTGACGGATCGGCGTGCGCACTCAGGAAATTAGGCAATTTCCGGCCGGTGCTCGCTCGTGCCTGCATTTAATAGCCGCGCGCGGCTTTCTTCGGCGGAGCCACCCCCTTAGGACACACCACGAGACGCTTTAGCGCTCTAATACATCGTCTATATACACCTTATTGCTACACTGGAGTGTACGTTGGTAGCGAGCATAGTCGTTCGGCGAGTTCGCTTGCTCGACTCTAGACCATCACCTATATAATATATTACATGGTAGAAAACAGTTGGGTAGTTTGTAACCTCTCGCTCTCTCTCTCTCTCTCTCTCTCTCTGAATAGAGTCTCTGCGCCAGACGGTGGCCGCGCGTCCCATGGCAATCGATCGTCCTGGAACTTTCGGCCCAGCTCGAGGCAGCCTGGAGACCTGCGTCTAGCCCCAGCACCATCAGCTATTTCGCCAAATCTGTACTTTCACGTCGGCGCGTTGGACCAAAGCTACTCTCTCCCTCTATCTCTCTCTCTCTCTCCCGCACTCTCTCTTGAAGATACCTGATTTTTAGAAACTCTTCAACCCCCGCATCTTCAACATATCACCTGTCAAACGGACCCATCGAGTCACGTTGCACGATGCACGTATATATACGTTCCACTCGAGTCACTTGATTATCTCATAATTCTCATTACTCCACATAAACTATGCTGGAGGGTCATTAAAAGCTGCTCGTTAGTTGCCGAGCAAAGAGGAAAAAGAGGAAGAGATTCAAATATTGCATAACGACGAAGAGCCGTGTGTGGATAATATATGCGAGACTAGGAGAAGCCAGCGGAGGATGCTTAATTGCGGCTTGTTTTTAAGGCTGCATTGTAAACGTTAAACGATTTCAGTGAAAAATGTTCACACGTGATCGCTGAACGATCGTATCTCGAACGACAGTTTGGTTTGGCGATGGATATGCGGGAGAATCGTTAAGTGGAAAAGGCTGAAGAGCGAGGAGCGCGAGGAGCTCCATTACCGCACGGTGGTCGGTGTTGATAGGCCGCCAGGAGAACTCACCGGGATCGAATCCCAGGGTCAGCATCTCGGGGTCGCTAATGACACACGGAGAGGAGACGTTGGAAAGGTTTGGTGGGGGGGGGGGGGGGGAGGGGGGGAGTGCTACATAGACACTGCACACGTATACTGATGTATACGCACACCTTGCAACCGTGCAGCGTGTCTCCATGGTGCGGGCGGGAATGATGAGCGCGAATCTCCTACGAAACGCAAACGCGAATTGGCCTCATCAAAGCGAGCAAACAATGTTGTTGGATGCCGCCGCCTCCGCCGCATCGACGCCGCCGACGTCGATGCGGCTCAACAACGTGTGGTTAGCCAAATCACCGTGCGGCATGCAGCACACCGATGCACATCCAATGCCGAACAATGCAAACCGGACGGCAAATCCGCTTGCTGCTATAGCTGCATCGCTCGCTGCTGCCCATTTCTAGCTTCGATCTCGCTCTCCAACGCCTCCCTCCCTCACCCTCTTGCAACTATCGACACACACCCCCGACGCGCATACACGCCAATAACCTGCATCCACACACGCTCGCAGCTCGACGCGATAATCCTTGTTTGTTTTCTTCCCGGGAACTTCGGCAATTCTGCCGGAAATTGTTCCAAGGCCGATTATTGGAATAACGGGTTTGCCGCTGAAAAAAACTTACTCGGAGAATTCACCATCGATTCCTCCACCGTGCGAATCAAGATTTTTATGCCTTTTCACGTAACCTCCGGATAATCTTTTCCTTTTCTGCTTTTCTTGCCATTATTTTCAATCAACGGCAGAAGCCATATAGGTGTTGAAAAAATTATTTCTTTCTTGAGAAGTGGTAGATGCGTGAATTCACAACAGGTGCTTAGGCTCCAGTAAATATTTCGTATATTAATTAAATATTTACTTATAATTGATACTGATTAAATCCCATTAAAACATGTGTTACCAAAAACGGGATCATTAAACGCTTGCATAAAACAAACCAGTTTTACTAAATATATATACACAAAAATTGTAAAAGTAATTCTTCAAAAAAAAAAAATTGCAAAATGTGTACTAATTAAAAAAACATTGTAACTACATATACAGGGTGAGGCACTTAAACCGCCCCAGAATATGGATGCAGAAAGGCGCGTATCTCTTCACCTATAAAAGATATTCAATTTTTGCATAGAACCTTTCTGAAAGCAAATAACAAGAGGCTTCGAAAATGTCCTATGGAAAAATTGAATATCTGTTATAGTTAAAGAGATACACCTCTTTCAGCATTCGTATTCTGGGGCGGCTTAAGTGCCTCACCCTGTATATATATATATATATGTAGAAGGTATATAGTGAAATCAATATTTTAGGTAAGCGCACATTTAATGCTAATATGTACGCTAGAAAAAAATATTATTAGATATATTCGTAAAATCAAAATTTTTTAAGCTAACTATTTTTAATCCCAGCTAGAAATATTATTATATTAATGAGGAAAACAGCTGTCTTAAATTTGAAATTGAAATCATTGAAAAAATTGTATTATTCACAATTTAAGCAAATATATTCTCTTAAATAAAAAATGAAATATAAAGTGGATAAACAGAAAAATATTTGAAATTTTATGCTCACTCGATAACAATAAAATTCGACTGAATAGAATAAATTTATTTGGAACAAGATGCTTATTTGTAATTCAATCAATTATTTATAAAAATTATATAAGTATATGTAAAAAGGGGATTTTTTTATTTATTTGAATAAAAAACATATATTAATCTGCGAATTGTATTCATCGGTTTGTAACATTCCGCGGTCTCATTTCGGTCGAGTCAAAGTTACTCTCTCTCTGTTGCCAATTCGAGAGCTCTCTCTCTCTCTCTCTCCTGGCTAAATTAATTTCTGCAGTCGTAGAGAGCTCGGGCTCAAGGGTGGGGGAGAAGAAGCTGTTTCACATTGCGAACGAGTATCGACGTCGAGTTCACATGTGGAGCAGAGCTGGATTAGTGATACAAGCAGGAGAACCATCTAATAAAAATGTTAATTGTACTGCTCGTTAGAAGACCCCCCGCAAAGTCTAGCTCTTAGAAGTTCAGCCGGGGTCGCATTGCGGGGAGTCCGCGGGTATATTTGCCTTTAAACCTTACCTTTTTTTCAATTCTCATATCATATACCTAATTCCTCGAAAATTTATTAGCCCAAAATACACCACCACCCATCTAGATCGTCACTCGTGTGACTTTTTTCAAACAAGCTGTCACTCTTGTACATTTCTGTGCTTGAATCCGTGTGAAAATATATATAATCACATTTCACTCAAAATGACCCAATCACAGACATAGAAAAAATTTGATTGGTCCATTTCATCAAGAAGAATATTTCAACTCAAAGTTATAGAACGTACCCCCTTATCAATATCCAGAGAGATCGTTTTGATTCGTATGGACGAAAAAGTTTGTCTCGACGAGGGTTGAGGAGTAGAAGGCGCGTAGCAGTAGCTCTCGTGGAGTCCAGCAAGCTCGAAAATGAGAAAGCACGGAGTCTGGAGGGGGATGGACGATATAACGCGGAAGGGGGTGGTCCGATCCGAAGAATCTCGGCTCTTTTTCGTGCAAAGAGTCAACGCTTGGCAAAGCTGCGCGGAGTCTTTCACGTGAATTAACCTGCGGCCCGGGGCCACTGCTCGGACTGCAGCACGCATTTTCTGTTTTTCTGCTCGTCCGGCGCTCTCGTACACGTGTATATATATATATATATATATATATATATATATATATAAGCCAGCGTGAAAAGTCAGTGCGCTGCGGGGCGAGGCTTGGGTTCGGCCGGCCGGGGTAGTACGAAAAGTGGACGCAAGGAGAGCGAGGAACAAACGAAGGTTAAACTGCTGACTACCGAGGGAGAGAGAACGATTCCATTCAGGCATTGAGGCAGTTGAACCCTCCGGCTGCTGGAGCATCAGTTCCTTTTATACATGTTATATTCCCGGGTTTTAGGCACAGAAAACTAAAAAGCTAATTTACTTTAAAAGTATCTGGCCGGCGTGTGTTCGCGCGCGCGCGCGCGCTTTCCAGAGAGAGAGAGAGAGAGAGAGAAAGCACGCGCGTGCTTCATCAAACGCGCACTGGATCTTTTGAAAAGGCGAGCCGAGCGAGAACCCCCTGGGCTAATGTAGCCAGCGACAGATTGGCGGTGGCCAGATTATTCTCTCTTTCTATTTCTATTTCTCTGACCCTCTACAACCCCCCCCCCCCCCCCCCCCTTCTCTCGGTCTCTCGTTCCAAGCCACCGAATGGTCATTTCGCTGATAGCTAAAACCGATGGCGAAAATGTCGAAACGTGGGCGACGCTTCACGTATTCGGTGACGCCGCTAAAATTCACCATTCAGACTATACCGGCATTCACTCCAATCTTCAGCGACGAATCCTTTTTGTCCGACTATAGCTGGAAATACCGCGAAATCGATACGTGACGCTGCAAATTCAGCTCCAACAAGTATTTCAATCGAACAACGGTACAAACGATTTAATTGAAATGCTATACGTTCGATTGATAAAATGAATCGTATAAGAAAAATTCAGTCTCTTATATTTCCTGGCAAATGACGGAGAAGTGTATACATATAGTTTGAGGAGAATGACAAATGCGAATATTTATGCTGTCGCTGGTACGAGGATGGAAAAAATATAACAGTGTGCGTGCGTGCGTGCGTGTGTCGGTGCAAGTCGTACTCTGCAAAAACAGAAAACCAGTTTTTGTGCAGACGCAGAGGCACTAGAAATGCGGAAGAGGCGTGCGGGCGTGGACGCGGTGACTGTCGAGAGGTGCCTGCCTTGTGCGACAAAGTTTTTTCGTTTGGCAAGAAAAGTGCAGGTGTGTGGTGCGCGCGTTGTGGCACTGCAGCAGACTGCACTCGCTCGGCTGACGGAACGACACACGTTGCTTTCCCGGTGTGCATATAGATGCAGTCACGGCCGTTACGTAGTCGCTGCGTTAAATGCGTCATTATACTTGTAAATTCCAAACAATTAGCGATAATCAGGTACAGGAAACCATTGCGCGCGGCTACGTAATTATTTTTAAATAAGATTCCGCAGACCGGACTCTTTCGTAGGACTTGAAAGGAGCGTGATTATTATTAATCCGAGCTCTCGCGCGTGATCATTGAGCTGATTGCGCACCGGACGTTCAGTCCTTACGTTGTAGCAGCCCTTGTAACGGTCGCACTGACATCCTCCTCGTGCACACGCGCTTTTTGCTCTCCCTCTCTCTCTCTCTCTCTCTCTCTCTCTTTCCAATCGCTGCATGGCTCTTGGCACGCTAATCCTACCGAGTGCCTATTAATTAATTGATCCAAGAAATTGCCAACTCTCCAACGCTTCGCGATTGAATCTCGTTGCAATCTACGGCGCATCAGCCTTAAGCACATTTGTCGCACTTGTATCCAACAATTTAAAGACGAATTAAGAAGGTAAACTGTAACGTTCCTCTCGTTTCTAATAAATTATAACGCTATATAATCACTGCTATTTATAATAACGCTATGAACAATCAATACCGAATCGCCTTGGAACTACTATGTATAGTCCTATAAATATTCGCATTTCTAGCAAACTCTTCGAGTTATCTTTCACTGAAAGCCTCAGTGTACTTTGGTCGTAACTTCTATTATATTTTAGTGGTTACTATCCATCGCGGAACTACTTAAACTTACGAATTAATGTAAGGAATGAATTTACGTTGGTGCATTTGTTGGAGCAAATTTAAGTGGGAATCCTTTCTCGATTCTTCGATCTTCGACTCCCTCTTACATACATACATATATATATATATATATATATATAGTTGTAGCAAAGTGAATGTGATTCGGTTATTCGGAAAGAAAATAATTATTGCCCGCAATCTTATCGAATTAATTGAATAGAATTAAGTCTCGTGTGTTGGTGTGTGGGTGTATCTCATGAAGAATAACGTCGAAGGAATTTCAATTAATTGCCAGAAGCTGATTTGCTCGTTTGGAAGAAACCGCGCTATAGCGTGACGTATAAGGTAAACGTTTTCTCGTTGATAGCAGGAGAAAAACAGGCGACAAAGAAAAGCAAAAGGAAACGAGTATGTTGTGGAGCGAGCTACAGAAGCAATTCCAATGACGGCTTCAAAGACAAGCAGTAAGAAAAAGCTTCGATGCAAAAACTGCTGAACGGAACTCTGTCACTCTCCTCGCTTGCCGGGCGAGCAATGATCCGTCAACGCCGGCTTACAAAACTTTTAATCGACCATCGTCCTACGAGACCGTCCAGACCCCCTAAACAGTCTACCAACTTCTTTTCCGGATGTCGGAATACAGATTATCGCCACACGGATTATTTCGGATGATCGATTTCACTTTACCAATCCCAATCTTGCTGCCCAACTACACATATAATCACTCTGAATAATTTTACGAGAATACTATATATACTGATAAGACGGATTCATATCGTTGCTTATGAATATATTATCATGCAACAACGATTTTTATCGTTATTTTAATAAAACGATCGCTTCTGGTACTACTTGCTAATAACACTAGTCATAATAATAATAACGATAATGGAGAGCTTTCCTTTCTCACTCTAGACACATTTCCTCTTTAATGTGTCTGCGAACCCTATGGAGCAAAATATCGATCCTGCCAGAGAGTCGTACCCTACCGTTGTGAATTTACCCCTATGTAGAAAAGCAGCATGACGTCATACCACATATTTCCTTCTCTGGGTCACTGTGTCAATTATCCCAAGTGTACAATAAAAGCCAAATCCACCAATCTTTCTCCAATTTTCGTTGCTTCAATGTCCATGGATAATTACGGTTTATAAGAATATGTAAAAATGAATTACGTAATTCTTGAATATAATAGTTATTAAAGTCTTCGGTGGTTGCGCACGAATGCTACTAAAATGGTGAATTGATAAAGTCGAAGAGTCTCTCGTATATAAGGACACGCGCGAGCGAGAGACTATTTTTACGAAGACGAATGACGAGCCGCGAAAGATATCCGACTGTTACTGTCGACCTATCTTACACTCTACGAATGATAATGAGCAATAAATTATCGTTGGTCGTTATGGCGAGGCAGTTAATCCTTATTATTTCAGCTACTCAGCGGACGTTCCTTTCCATTGGACGCGCGCGGTCGTTGGGAGTCAACACAGAGCCAACGTCGACATTAATCTTTCTCACCTTTCCTATCCAAAGCGCCAGCACTAGCCTGCATATATTCACTACAGCTGCACTTGACACGCTCTGCTTAGCTTCTTATTATTATTTCCTATTCTACGTGACACTCTTTGCATATAATAGCAATAAATAATAAACACCTCGTGCCATCGCGGTTATAAGCGAAAACTTTTCTCCTCGACATCATCTTCTTCAAGTTTATATACGCTGAATTACCTTGCACAACTCGCGAATGAAAAATGACAAATTTTCCACCACGATGAACCGATCCGTGCATTTTTATACCGTTTCCATTACTGGAGTATAATCGCGAGAAGAAGAGCTAGGCCATGCACGTCTACGGGAATGAATTTGAAATGCAAAGCCATAGGCGACACTGGGTAATAACTAGACTGGTCGAGCTGTAAATAAAACAAAGAGCAAATGAAAGACGCCATGGTGCGAGTATATATAGGCGAGAGATTTATGGGTCTCGTAGCATGAAAACCTTATCCCGAATCATTCAATATCTTCGTGGAGCTGGCAAAAGAAGCTCGCATAAAAAATGAATAGGAATACGACGAGCGAAAGTGTATACGAGAGCGAAGGATGACAGATTATCGGGAGGGAAATTGGAGGAGATTAATTCGGCGAGTGCGATGCATCGGGACGTAATTGCGACTGGATATCGGGTAGGGGGACTTCCTGGTGCGAGTGGGCATTTCTTATCCGAGATATCGATTGGCCGCTTCTCAGCGGGGGAACCCTCTGGCGGTGGTGCCAAGAAGGACGAAGGACGAAGGACGAAGGACGAGGATGAAGGGAAGGTGCAGAGCGAGACGCGAGAAGAAGAGTGTTCTTCGAAAGGGCGATCTGTGTGTTTGTGTGTGTGTGTATCGTCCTACCGCATTACTTTTATTTCGTGTCATTTGAGCCCACACCCGACCCCACATCACCCACGGATGCAATAGATTTCTTCCCAAAGTGCTTTCGTGACCTTCCAAACCTATACCACGTCTAGTTTTCTTTGACTTCCACTTCCTCCCTGCACTAAAGTCAACTCTATATTTCTTCGCTCGAAACAATGACTTTTCTGCAACGGTATATACTAAATTCTATAGGTACATGAGTCTGAGAAAAAGAGAGCTGTGTGGAGAAAATTGTATATATATTATATATATATGGTGTGTACCTTGACGAAGAATAAAATGAAATCTCTTCATAGCGCAATTAAGATTATCCGTATCGATAAGCGTTCGAGTTGAAAGGTCTGCGCCAGGATGTCCACGCGTAGAAGCTATAAAGCAAAGTGAAGTGACGGATAATCGGTACGTTGCTAAATGATTTACCGGAACGACGCGCAGCCAAGCTGGTCGATGCTCGTACATATATATATATATAGGGACATAGGGAGTAGAGGACGCGCCCGTAAAAAATCCATCTCGGTCGAAAAGGGAGGAGGGACACGGCGAGTTTCGGTCCCAGCGGTCCATGGCAAATCTCATAACGATCACTCGTATTTCCCGGCATATCTTTATACATTGCCAATTACACCGTCACTTCCGGTAGCGATAAAACCGGATAGACTCGACCCCTTACCGCACGTATCTGCAATAAATACTGCGAGAAAAACGATGAAGAATCGTTGGAGACGATTGGCAAATCTGTCCATGTTCCAAAATACATGGAAAATAAGAGAGAAAAGTTCAAAGTTGGCTCGATTGAAAATTTATCCTGAATAATTCGAGCGAAGTATACAGCTTTACCCGCACTCGAGCTATACCGTACACGATAACGCGATAATAAAAGGAAACGAGAGGCTTGTGTAGAGCCATCGATAAACGTGCGAGTCTTATATATATTAAAAAGTGAAATGGCGTTGAATTAAAGTTTCAATAAGAACGCTCTAAATATGCAGTAACTGCAGTTGAGAAAAATTGCAGGTCCGGCAATATCCTAAAGAATCTTTATATAGGGAATATGGGAGGTGTAAGAGCGTATATAGGGACGGAGGATGAGAGGGGAGCGAGAGGCAGGAAGGAATCGACCGGCGGGCATTTGGCGGCTGTATGGTATGAGCGTGGAATTATATAAAAATGAAAAGTTAATGCTCGTCGGGCAGGCGGCATCGGTGCCTCCCTAACCTTCAATCACTGAGGGCTCTTATGACCGGCCCCACGATCCACCAGGGAAAATTCTGGCGATCATGCCGGCATGCGACATCAAATATGCAGCGCGGTCGAATCTACGGTTATGTCGTGTGTACGCGCCTCCTCCACCTCCGGGGCCCCTCCTAACGAGAACGAGGAGGTCGTTGCTGCGGAGGCCGGAGGCCGACCGTGACTCGCACGGGGCGACCGACTGTTTATGGAACGCGCTTTGTCAAGGGGGTGATACCCGTCCTATCAAAAGGGCTCGGCAAAAAGCTGCGATGTGATTCCACGTAAACACCCCTCGGAAGCAACGTATATATAGACCTCGACTCGCCAAGGGTGCCGCCACCACGCGCCGGTCCCATTATTTATTTTAAACCCTTGCGCGCTCTTCGTTGAAAATATTCCTAAAAACACCGATAAATCCTTCGTTGCGTAATCACTACCGATCATAACGAGGCGAAAAATTCTAGCGAAATAATCTTGCGAAGGGTTGAGTAAAATTGTGTCTGATCTCTCTGTGCGATGTAGTTTTCGAGTGACTGCAGCTTCCGAGGTGCGATTTCTCGGCGATCCGACGGAGGAGGAGATCTTCCGCCGCACGGTCCTGGGACGTCAATTTGCTGAAACGTTTAATAGAACGCGTAACGGCCGGCGGACACGACTCCGAGTACCACCATATATACTACTACGACGTAACCTATCGGAGAGGTGAATAATAAATGCGCGGGACATGGTCGGTCACGCTAGCTAGGAACAACACTGGCTTGTCACTCGAAATGTCAGACGGGACGTCCATGAGACTACAGACTGCGAAGCCTATTAATTAATGAACCATCCGCCATTGTTGTCGGTAGTAAACACCCAATGTCCGCCTCTGTTACAGTATACGTGACCGTCGCACGCGTCTTCTTATATACCGACACGACGTTCCTTACCCATGTATAACGTCATCGATCGAATTACAAATTACCACTGGCCCAATTAACTACCCTATGTAACGTATCACCGTTCCTAAAACGAGTATATCAACTCAATTACCCCTCCAGCTACTCTTTCATATTATTCTCTGGCGTCACCGATATTCTCACTTTTAATCGAACGCGAGGGGAAATAAATACAAGAACGGAAGTTTGACGATTGACCAGAGTTCCGGACTCGCGACTGTCTATGGAAGCGAGACGATTCTCGCGGAGGTGGCTCTCAATCGCATTGTATGGGACCTTGGGACCGTAAGGCGTCAGCTTCCGTGAGAAACTTACGGGACAAAGTGCACGTGTCGAGGACTGAGGAAGCCTCAGCGAGAAATACTGCATTATTATAGGCTTTTACACGAGCGTGCACCTGTACGTGTTTAATGTATGCAGATTGCTCGAGTATTATTATGTCTCTTTCCTGGCTCTTTGGTCCTTTTGCTCGTCCCGCTCCAAGTACACTATACTTTTCATCACTCGTATATATATTTGTTGGATCGGATCCTTCAAGTTTCGTGTGTACATAAAACGATCATTCGCGATTGACCTTCGATAACACCTCCTTAATTATTATCAGAGTATTTTGTATTCTTAAATGCTAAACTCTATCTCTCTTCACTGCAATGCTCCAAATCAATTATCGATGATCAGACGCAAAAAATGTCTATTAAAGTTTCTCTATTGATATAAATATTTGGCTTGCTATTTGTCTTCTCGTTATTGTGAAAGTAGGGGTATAAGAGAAGGTTATAAGGAGAGTATAATGTCACGCGTTTGTCAGGAGCTCCTCCGTAGACAGTCCATTTAGCCGTGGGCTAGTTAAAGTTGGAATGGGAGTTGGCTACCGCAGAAGGAGCACACCGGGAAGTCGTGAGGACAGAGACAGAGTTTGGCCTCCGCAGATTACTTAGGTAATTGGTAAATACGAGGGTTACCTAGCAGTTTTCAGCAAGGGGTTGCCTGGCGGACGTGAAGATGCCTCGCGGCTTCCCCGCCACCCTCGAGATCCATTTTCTTCCGGGCCCCCGTTCTTTCTCCCTTTCGCCCGACTACGCGCGCAGGATATTCGCTTTAAGGGGAGAAATGAGCCTTAAAATTGTTTAAAGCGCTCGGAAGGAGGGTCCGGGATCGCGCGGGACCAGGACCTGGACCCGAGATCCCCTCGGTCTTATACGCAAGATGTAACTCAAGGCTTTGGGGAAGCTTCGACACTTTGCGCCAAGAGCTTTCCGATCGACGCCAATTTGCTGATAAGAAACCCAATCGTTGAGCAATAACAGAGCGAAATATATACTATATATATATATATATATATATATATACATATAGGTTGGCTCTCTCTGAATGAGAGAATTAAAATCATTGAAACAATTCGCGGCAAATTATCGTGGCTCGTATACAGCAGCTGCAGACATTTATTCATTTCAATGGCCTTCCGTTGTAAAATGATAATACGATTCGTATATAACAGGATAATACCCGCACTGTTCGCCAAAGAGGCAGAGGAAAAAATTTAAAGGCAGATTACTTTTGTAAAGAAGATGAATAATCGCAGGGTTCACCCAACGTCACGATAGTCGTCAATAAAATATGATCGAGATCTCCCGGTGATCGGTGAAAAAAGAGGAGAGAAAAAAAGTGATTCACAAGGAAGACACGCGGGCAGTAAAGTTCGCTTTTCTCGCTGGGGCTTCCGCCTCGGCTCTTAATGAATAGTGATTAATTGCTGGTGCTCCGAGACCGACTCACGGCCATTAAGCCCGTCAGAGCCGATTCCGTCGAAATAATTACCGGCACTCGGCATACCCCCTCCCCTCTCTCTCTCTCTCTCTCTCTCTCTCTCTCACTATCTATCGCGAGTGCACAGACACATCCTCGCGGCCAACGCTAAACAAATCACGCGGCTCGCATCCATTCTTCCGGAGCAAGACTAATTTTTTAATTGCACGTTTTCCTGCGCCGATCTTTACAACGACTCGCGAGAGTCGAACTCAACCGCGGCTATATTAATCCTCTATATAATGACGCGTTTTAAGCTAATGCGACGAGCGGTACCACTGCCAATGGCCGAATTATATATTGGCAGCGGGAAGAAAAGGGGGGTATATTGCCAAGAGAGTTCTTTGTGCCATTGTCGAAGGCGAGCCGATCCGTGTGCGAGTCTCCGCGGTTCATTGGTAGCGATCGCCGTGATCCAGATCTCGCAGAAAATGGATTACATTAACGGCACACTGAACGTCTAGGCAGGCAGGCAGACAACTCTGGAAACGCTTCCGCGTGCTAATCATCGTCAGAGCACGAGACTTTGTCCACGTTTCTGAACGCTTAATGATCCCAGGAGTGCTAACGACGATCGAGCAAAGCAGTCGGCTAACCAACCAGACAGCCTCACAATCGGCGCTTTCTCCTGGCACCTTGCTAGTCAGATACGCCCGCTTTTGATACGCTCAACTCCACACGCAGCGAGGATTTCGCGATATCAACGTCAGATACCGTAATAGCGCTGGATAATGCGATTGGTAGTCACTGAAGCGTGCCTCGAATGGAATATCGAGCTTCGCCCGAAATGTCTTCCCATGAACGAGTCTCCACGATGAAAATTATACATTTATAATTTTCTTGTGCTTATGGAAAACCGAACCTCGATGCTCTGATCCGTGTTATTCAATGCTGTATATATATATTCAAACGACTAGTGTCCTGAGAATTCAGTACACACATATATATATATATATATATATATATACACTGCGCTCGCCGCGCTTGTTGGCACAAGAGTTAATTGAGAATGCGAGTCGTGCTTCTTTAAGAGCAAACCAGATCAATAGAGACGCGAAGATGCTCGAGCGGCTGTTTAGATAGGGTACATCGAGCCGGAAGTAATTAAGGACGTGCTTGGTGATACTAAACTACGTTTGATCTTTTTTTACTCTCGAGAGATATACGAAGCATTTTTGCACTGTTTATTGAAAATCGGTTCTCGTGAAAACATTCGTGGAACAAATGGATCTTAAAGCTCTACGATTAAGCGTACGTTGCAGTTGTTTATATTTCTGTTGAAAGAGAAGGTGGTTTCGAGACTATAGGATAGAGGGAAGGGTGCATTAGGAGGGGAAAAGGGGGATATCACGCTCGCTCTGCGTTTGCACTCGCAGTCGTTCGATAACAGGGGCGTTGCGAACAAGCATTTAATATTTGTGGGGTGGTACAGATAATTCTGCTATATATATATAAAGGAAAGAGGGAGTGAGATTTATACTCGCCAGTGTCTTTCATCCTGCTCTTCCTTCGTCAAGAGAAAGACTCGCCACTCCTCGACAAAATCTCTCTCATATCCATGGCACGTCCTAGACTCCTTTACAGATCATTCGAAGCTCGATAATATCCCTTTCGTATTGTTTCCTTTCGACGCATACAAATTGTCCAGAATTTCCTCTATTTTTTCGTTCGCACTTTTCAGTTATATATATATATATATACAAAGTAGAAGAGTATGAAGAGTGTTGCGAGGCATAAGGCTCGGTAGCTAGTTGCAGCGCCGACAGGGCAGTAAAAAAGTAAGTGGGGTCGTTACCGGACTCTAGTCGGAGTTGCCGGAGTTGGGTAGCTCTAGTAGTGCTCTAGCTGCCGCTCGGCCGTAAATCGTCGGTAGTGACGGGGCTTGCACGATCGAATGCTATTTTATTTACGAGATGCAGCCTAGACCGCGATGATGCACCGACCCCGTATGGGTCGTTTTCCAGTCGAGCGTTCGACCACTGCTATAACGCTCTCCGAAGCTTCGTCTCTAAATAACGCGCCGATAATAAAAGGATAATGACCAGAGAGCAAGCTGGATCGCACGCGGCACACGATCCTGCGAGCGGCGTATCTATCGGTCTACATTCGAGCCAGCCTGCAACTTTGGCGCGTGTACTATCCGACAAATTTGTATTACTTTCTTTTTATATACTATATATGTATAAAACGAGGGAAGAATTCGCGTGGCTTTTTTTTTTTATAAAAGCTGCCCGTTTTAAGATTTACGATCCTCTCTTGGTCTTGCTTCCATACACCAGTCTAAAATTATCCTGCGGATCGTCACGAATCGTATCTGCCACTGGTGGAAAAAATTCATCTCTATTACAATGATTTAGATTTATCATAGGGAGCGCGATCCCTGCACGCATCACGTGCACTTGCTCTTTCTCTCCATGCGCAGGCATTGGTGAATCTTTTTCTCGTTTTCGGTCAGCTGATTGCTTCCGTGGGCAATTATAAGTACAGTAGCTCTCGTCCACGTGGAATTGCATACTGCTGGAATAGGCTGGTCGTCCGGTACTGTAATTGTTTCGATGATTCCTCCACCCAGGGCGAGCAGCAATTGCACCTGTTTCGATTTCGCTCGGTTTTTGCGAGAGGTCATTTCCACATGAGTTTTATTCCCATCCATCTCGCCGTATAAGATGAAACACGCAATCTGGAGACTCGAGTGATAACGGTGGTTTTTTTAATTAATTTTTTCATCTTCAATTTTCTCGACAAATCTCGCACGATACGCATGGCTTGTGCACTATATACATATGTATATATATATATATATATTTTTATAATACATATTTGACTGAGAGAACTTTTTTCAAAGAGAAACAATCGCGCGGGCCGTTAAGCTATCGCAAATAAATCTTAATAAGGGATCGATTATATATTTCCTTTTTTTTTGTGCCGCTTGTGTACTTCAATTTCCTTTGCTGCGTTATTACCGGCGTAATAAGGTTGATAAGCTTCAGCGTACACGTAATAACATTGATAAGATTTAACGAGTGGATACCCATTACTAACATGATTACAGTACACCCAACTTTTCATACGTAACAAGTATTTCTGTGACGTCATAGAAAACTAGAGATAAAAGAGATTCGAACGGCCTGACCTGCCACAAATCCATGCTTATAATAAATTCAACGAATTAAGCATGCTCGTATTTAACAGAAGCAAACTGCACTTGCACGAGATTACATAAATCTGCGTCGTCTAATCGGACTTTGCTAATGAATTTAATGAAAGCTCCAATAAAATAAAGAAAATGTATAAACCGGTTTAAACGCATGCATTCGGAGGTTTGGTATAGATGTTAAAAAGGAAAGTTTGTTTATATATACCTATATATATATGTAGTATATTAGCGAGTAGCAGAGACTCTCACGCGAATCGATGCTTTTCGCTATGTAATATCGACGGATCGTTATTATTATTAGGAGGGTCGAGATATTTCGCAGAGTCGAGCGAAATATATATGTTTTCTCGGGTATAGAGGACGTTGTGGACGCGCGCGGGGTCCGGGGTTGGAGGGAGGGGCAGGGAGCGGTAGGGAGCGATCGTGGCAGCGTGCGAAAAAATCTTGCTCGGTTGGCCGCTACCGATCTGAAAATCGTCGGGTAATCGCTGGTTGCCGTACCGGCGGCGATATGGCGAAGCCCGAGAGTGCGTGCTCCTCTCTCTTCCTCTGGTTTTCTTGCCCCGTTGAAGCACAAGCGACAATCGCCGGTTCCCAGCAGCTCAGCGGACGACCTCTCGGCCTCTACCGAGTAGCCGCGCCCACCGTAAAAGAAATCGACCAGACGTACCGCGGCAGCACCACCAGCACCAGCACCAGCACCATCACCAGCAGCGAGCAAGCTGCGGAGCGCTATCGAGACACGAAGGGAC
The DNA here is from genome assembly GCF_024137725.1 of Prorops nasuta. NCBI lineage: Eukaryota > Metazoa > Arthropoda > Insecta > Hymenoptera > Bethylidae > Prorops > Prorops nasuta. The sequence continues at coordinate 6,821,680 of NW_027116810.1, forward strand.
CCCGAGACACGATCTCCTTCTCCCCCCCCCCCCCCCCCCCCCAACTCACCCCCTCCCCACTTTCTCTCTCTCTCTCTCTTTCACTTTCCTATACACTATACAACAGCACAAGGCTTGTACGCGCCGGTTCCACATGCAACAACCACTGCACCAACACCGCGATCAACAAGGACGTAGAGCATGGTGCTGCTCTCCTCGGTCCACCGACCGATGACTCGCCCCGTAGTCTCTCGCAATGCAATTTTCTGCGTCCTCATCATCTTCGTGGCACACGAGTTGCCAGTTAAGGACGAGACGGGGCAAGCAAAAAGATGTGGAATTCGATACAGAACGTGGAAAATAAACGATTGTACACGCTCGTCGGAGAGAGTGGTAGACTGGGAGGTATGCAAGAATCCTGAAAAGCCAAATGAGAGATGCTGATACGACGAGATTATGAAAGAGTCGGATATAAAAAACATGTGTGCTTCTGTGATTTTATAATATTTTTCCACTGGATCGCATAAAGCATGTATGCACGTGTATGTATATAGTGGAAACGACCGGGGTCTCTAAAGCCCATCGCGATGCAATTTTCAGCGTCCTCGACTGTGTTCCGCGGCTGGAAAATGTCTACCGTGCGCATCTCCTGTATCATCCGTATATACGCTGGTCCCCTCCCCCCTCTTACCGCGAGACATGCACCGTGCAATTTGCCAAGATGATGCGATGCGAGGGATTAAAACGTTCAATTTACTCTCCGCGATTAACCGATATTATCTTTTATCATTTTCCCGGCGAAATATTTGTCCATCGACGGATGTAATTGATCCAACTTGATATCTAGCATCGGTATATGGCGTGTACACGCAAAACGAATCCGTTTGGTTTGAGAAATTGGTACCTGTGCGGAGAAATTGGTATCTGTGGGTGAAGATTTTTCCAGAGTTACCATGCGGAGAGACAGATGCTGTAAAAAGTGGTGGGAGAGAGATAGGATTGGTCAAGCTGGTAAATGCGAAGAGGTGAAAGCCATATGCGCAGTCTGGGCACAAATTGGTACATTCCCCGTTTGCTGCGGTTCTTTGACAAGATTTCTCCTCGTTTCCAGGAAAAGTAAAATGTATCATAAATTAGCAATCGCAAAACTCGTTATAATAATTGACAATTTCCCTCTGTGGAATAATTTTTCCTGTACGAACCGTAGCGAGTCTACGACGCCTTTATAAATATTATAACCCTTGCTGCTCGCGGATTATTGAATTAAAATCGTCAGCTTTATTACAGGGGCTATTAATTTTTCTCAATCACGGTTATGAGCGAGGCCGAAATTTAGTGCATCGAGAGGAGAATGGGATCTGGTCTGGGGTGAAAAAAGCGTGCTTGCGGTCTAAGAATAAACGCGAAGGAGCGATGAGACGGAACGATACCGAGAGCTAATTCCGTTGAGACGTCATCGCTTTGTCCTTCTCTGGCGAGGCAGTAACGCCCACCGCGAACTTTAATAACAGAGTGGCCCCGATGATTCAGAAGAGGAAGAAAAAGAAGAGGTGAGGAGGAAGAGGAAGAAGAGGATGAAGAAGAAGAAGAAGAAGAGCTGCCTCCTGCCAGAGCTGCCATCGCGTCGCAGGTTTTCGTGACGTGCGATACCGTGCGCTGTCCAATATGGAAAAGGGTACACACATACAGAGAGAGAGAGAGAGAGAGGTTGCTCCGGGACAAAGAGAATTCGAAATGCGCGCTGATGATCTTAATCCCCCTTCCATTTCTCGCAGGTGCCTACTCTCCTAGAATCTCAACTCGATCCTCTCCAACTCTATCTTCCACCTAACAGATAGAAATCGGTGTGCGTTCAGGGAATAAGAGCAACGCGCTTCCAGAGATTTACATTCATTAAAGTGGTAGTTGGTTATAATATACTGGCCACCTGTAACACTTGGATAACTTATGCCTCGCTATTATAAGTTCGCTCAACGATAAAGCGTGACCGTTCCAATATTTAGATTATATTGCAATAGGTCTCCCGTGATTAAAAGCCTGACCTTTTGTCGTGAATACCGTGCGATAAATTTATTTCATTAACCACGGGTGGTAGGTGCTACGTACTGCGTCATGTAAACAAGAGCTGCGTCGAAGCTTCGATCCTGTTATTGTATCAGTGCTTCTATGCTAATTTCAATACTCGTCATTATTGTTCCAACTGTTTCTCTCTCTCTCTCTCTCTCTACATATATATATATATATATGTGTGTGTGTGTGTGTGTAGACAGCTTAACACGAGCGTGTGTTAGAATAAGGGAGAAAACGAGAGGAGAGAAATGGAAATAAAAGAAAAGAGAAAGACAGATTTTTGCAGGGTTTTCCAAGTACTGCAGAAACGGAGAATAACGGGCAGCTGGTCATTTGGAGTTTATTGCAAGGGCGTTCTCTCGTGAGATGAGGGAGACGGTGCGGTACTAATGCATCGTCAAGTGCTAATTACAGAGTGCGTAGAGTTTCCCAGTAATAGTCCTGAATTTTATGGACCCAGTACACTGTGTATCGTTCCGTTCCAACGTCCTGCGAGTGCGAGCGCGGCGTCCGCCCTACTCTTTGACGTTCCCCTGCGCATTGATCTCTCTCCACGCAGTTCACTCTCTTCCTTTGTAAAATCTCTCGAGCAACAATAACGAGACCTTCAATATCCTTGATTCGTCCGAGGGCTGAGGCGAGGCCTTCGCATCTACCTCGCGCTTATATACAGATTATGGTTATATAGGGAATGGAATAGGATAAGAGCGTTCGCAGGAATAAGGGCCGCAATATCGCAGCGGAGAGAGAGAGAGAGAGAGAGAGCCTGGACATAAAATGTAGAATAATTGTAGAAGGCGATAAATCGATGGAGAGAATCGTGAGTGCGCGCGTCTTTCGAAAGGTTATATTCGGACAAATCGGTAGAGCAGAAGTGGAGTCTGAGACGGCGTCCTCGAGAGGAGATGAGTCCGTGTGTAAATAACGTCGTCCGAAGGGGAAAGCGTTGCTCTAGGAGTCGTTGTGGCATTCGCCAAAGGGGCAGGGCATACTGACCGTACTTCATTACCCGGGAGGCCCCCGGCCTCACGGGTCATCCGTTATCATTTTTACAACTGCCGCCATTCAACAATGTCGAATAAACTCCGTTAGGTATTGTGGGCCGCGCGCACAGTCCGCAAGGGATCCGCTCGAGGCTCGCTGCTTTTAAATGTATCGATCGCACCGCGAATTCTCGCTTCTGCCACGTCCTTAATAATTTACGAGCATCGCTCGGCTACGGCGCTTCGCGGCTGGCCATCTCCGATCCATGACGAGGACGAGGACGAGGAGGACTGCAGGACGTCGGACACTTCCGGCCAACGCGTCTCATTAATATTTTTGCCAACTGGCGACTCGGAAATCTCCTACGGCAACTCATCAACTATAAACGAGCTGCTTTGCATCCGCGAGCCTGCCGGAAGATCTATAACTGAAATATCTAAAAGTACATCCCTCCCGTTGCTTCCGGTTCGAGCATATAACAATGCTTGACACGCGTCGTTATTTTATTTGACGGAAGTATATATCCGTGGAAGTAATCGAGCGTTTAAACGCGAGCGTCGAATCGTTGATTATCTGATTTTTTTTTCTCGCAAAAAGATGCGGCAAACGCGCAACCGTATACTGCTTGCTCGCTATATTAATGGCTTTTTAAATCCCATTATTTGGCCTCGACTTTAGTAGCTTGGCTAGCATCGAGCGGTAAAATCGTTAATCTTGCATCGGCGATGAATCGTCGTTGCAGAGTTTCAATGGCGCAACGGAGAACCGAGCGCGCCACTATGTAGATGCCAAAGTTTAATTCCGGCAGCGCAACGAGTCTAGCCCGAGGGAGTGAGTGATAAAGGGGTGGGGGGTGTCGAGGGGATGGATGGAGAAAGGGGGAGGAGAGAGGAGTGCCTCGTACGAGCTGCGTAGTATAGTCACTTAACAAGGCGAACTCATTACCATTCGTCAATTTGAGGTACGTTCGGTCGGAGTGACCAATGGCTCTCTATTCGGCGCGTAATGGGATACGGCCCGACATCCGTCACAGTGCCACCCGTGCCAGAGCCGTTATAACTGGAACAACGTCGCCACCCTCTTACATGGAATGTTCTCCAGAAGCTCTCCTACCTAAATACCTGCTCAAAAATTTCGCCAAGATCGAATATATAGTAACGAGCGATCATTGAGGATGGAGCGAGGGCTATATATGCTTGGACGTGTATATTTCAAAGAGAGAGAGAGAGAGAGAGAGAGAGAGAGAGAGGGAGAGAAAACCTATTGGAAGAAGAATGAGAGTCAAATACAGAGAGAAAGAGGGGATCGGTCAGTGGCCATGGTACGGAACGTGGCCCCAGGGTTAAACGAGTTCCACTAACGAGTTGACAAATCGAGTCTCAGGGGGGTCGTGGCGAAGTAGACCTATAAAGCGAAGGTCGAGGGCCAGAGCTCACGTCGTACGTATCACCCGTTACTGCACTCCGACACGTTTATTGCTCTTGTTCGCAACCTCGTAACGAATGACTCCGCGGCAGGCTGTCCGCGTGCGCGGTCCAAGGGTCCATGCACAAACTGGCTTCTCGATCGACAGACTTCGTTATCCCGATCTTCCTAATGCCAATATTACCGGAGGCTGCTCTATACGCGAATTATTGCACCGCGATAAACACTCTCGATTCTATTTTTTACAAATCACTCCTCGAGCTTCCTCGTCCGTATTATTGGATTCGAGATAACGATCTATCGCGGCTGAGATTTTTCAAGGAGCAACGAACGCTTGTCACGAGGGTTTTAAACTGGAGAACGAGTCTTCGTTGGTCGGCTTTCTACTCTTCGTATATAATAGTATAGAAAAAAAGGAAGAAGCAGGAGGGGAAGAAGAAAATGAAGAAAGAGAAAAAGTAAAAGTTGAAGAGGAGGAGAAGGAAGCTATACGTACGTAAGGTGGGACGAAGTGGCTGGCGGTACACGTATTTCCAGCGAGCGTCCCTACAAACCCTGTTATTTTCTAGAGGGCAAATTATCTTGGACCGCGGCAACGTCCGTGCTCTCGATGTACTTGCCATTGGCCGGTGTAGAACGCGAGCCAAGCGGTGGCCATACCAAGGCATTACCCAGTACCATACCGCACCGCACCTCACCTTGCCGTACCTTACCGCACTTGCACACAAGAAGTAGCATCTTCGCGCACGTATCTCGAGCCACCACGGCGCATCAAGCCACGTCCTACTGGATTGCGGCTACAACGATCTCGCCGTACTGCTACCTGCTCTACGTACCACTCTTCCACCTTCCATATCATTCCTTTTTCCCTTTCTTCCTATCATCTTCAATTTCAGCCCATCGAGAATCACTCTCCTTACTAATTTTCATTTTTCAAAGATTTAGGCTAGCCCCTGAAGATTGGCTCATTGGCACGTGACGCCACGATCGAGTCTCACCTTGCAACTGCGTATATATACAGGGTGAGGCACTTAAGCCGCCCCAGAATACGAATGCCGAAAGAGGTGTATCTCTTTAACTATAACAGATATTCAATTTTTCCATAGGACATTTTCGAAGCCTCTTGTTATTTGCTTTCAGAAAGGTTCTATGCAAAAATTGAATATCTTTTATAGGTGAAGAGATACGCGCTTTTCTGCATCCATATTCTGGGGCGGCTTAAGTGCCTCACCCTGTATATATATCGTACTCTCGAGGCCTACCTTCCATTCCCCTCCAAATTTCTATTCTTACCAGCTTCGATTTAAAAACCTCAATTCTCAAAGATTTCACCCCATGTGTGGAGGATTACTCACCTCGCTGATTCTCCTTATTTCTCAAAGATTTACACGAACGCCACTGAAGACTGGCTCACCGACACGTGACGCCATGGCGCTTAGGATATTTCGGGGTGAAGGTCGACGCACCTATTTCTAGGCCGAGCGAGGACTCCGCGAGTCGAGTAATAACAACGCGCCCACGTGGAAGACGTTAAGATCGACGACTTGGTATATTAGCTACTGCTCAACTGTTGCTCTACGACCAGCCTTATAAGATCCAGTGGATAATTTTGCGAAAGCAACGCGAGAGATGTAGCAGGCATCGCTCTATTCACGGTCCCGGAGTATTTCTGGCACGAGTATAAAATTCGACCGCGTTATCGCACATAGTCGCGCAACTATAGCGTGTCTGTAGACTCTTCGCTGTCTCCAATACAGCAACGTGCAGCCTGATTCACATTTGCTGATGCCTACGCGCAGATAGATACACGCGCGAGCGGTGCATTAATTCATATATTGCATCCTCGTCGGAGGAGGTGGCTTAATTTTAGACAAATGTCCTGTTGGGTGTTTGTCGGTGGTAAATTGTTTGACGTCACGGTGAGACAAGATACGGCGGATGGTTCTCCGAGAGAAGATATAGGATCGTCGAAGGTTTCGTTCCGTCACTCGAGATTGACAGCCCTCGAGAAGACACCGCCGAGGCGAACGACGAAATAGAAGGGGTCCGATTCGAGGGAGAAGGATGGATGAGAAGAGGCGAAAGGAGGATGCCTATATAGCGTCAGAAGCGAGATAGCTGAGTGTGTATCGGGGTGTCTTGAGACTCTTGGAGCCACCGCTGATAGGAGCCAGAGACGCTTACTATGCTTACTTGGAAACGCTTTATCATCTCGTCTTAATTCGGGACTTTAAATATTTATAACGCAAAAGGGGTGACCTCACAACGACACGATCCTCGCTAGCTCGGCCAACTCGATCTATTTTTTACTCCTTTCCTCGTGTATCAATAGACTGATTTATACTACCAGTACCTACTTATAAAAACATTGATGATACACGTTCCTCTTGGTTAATACAGCGATATATAGGTCTGTGCTTTTTAAGGTTTAGCTGTGTTTTTAAGTATACATTGCACTCTTTTGGTATAGCTGCATGGCTAATATTGATTATTTTTCTAAAATGTTCGCAGTTAAGACTTACGTCTCGAGGGAAGTCCCTGCAAAAGGGAAAAAATCGAAAGGCCACTCGCGTTTTTCTGTTTACAATGGAGCTCCGTGACCAGGCTGAGATAGGCTTTCTGCTGGTATTCCGTAGAAGTGGTAAGCTGCTAAAGAATAATGGAAGTATTCAGGACCACCCTCGAAATCCTTATGTCGTTCGAACCCCTTCCCGATTCCCCGAGGGTCGCAGACGTGCGATGAAATCAACAGGAACAACACTAGCGTTGTATACCAGCGTGCCACTTGGCCTCGAGTGACACTCGTAGAAAGGGTTTCGTGTTCTCTCTCTCTCTCTCTCTCTCTCTCTCTCTTACTCCCAAAAGTTCTTGTCGTTTATTCCGGTAGTCTTCCTCCCGCTTCTTCTCATCTTCTTGGCAACTGCTTCTCTGGCTAAAGGGTTCTATAACTACTGTGTAGGGGCGGAGGCCGTTTGATTGGCCAGCCGTTATTGCCTGTCAATTGTTCAGGTTCGACGTTATTAAATTAATATTAGGGTCAAACTTAAGCCATTCTGGGGGGATCAATTGTTGTCCAGTTTGCCTGTATTTGTCAAGAATTTCCCATGGGGATTTCGAAACCCTTTTCGACGCTGTACGCTTGATACGGTTGGTCATTTTCGAGCTTCTTCATTCGTGACATCCTCATTGGCAGATGGTCCAACAGTTTGACCCTATTCCACGTCCTTGGTACTTTCGAAGGTCCCGTAAATGTACATAAATGATGGATTTTAATAGGGATTTTGATAGATTGATGGTTAATTTTCCTTGGTAATCTTCGCTAAACAATGATATATAAGATGCATGTTTCTTATGGGAGTATCATCATCGTGTTTATCCTCGTCTCTCGGTGCTTTGTGCTCACGGCTAAAGCAAGCGAGTTATTAGGGGAGACACGGTCTTCCGTTGTCAAATGCATTTAGCTACTACAAACGCGAACTTGGGAGCACACCTTTGGGCTATGTCGTCGTGTCTCGCCAAGCTTAATTACCGGGATAACAATAAGACATTGCTGATCGCTTCATCGACCAAGTCGTTTTGCTCCGAGTCTCGTGATAATTTGAATTTAGTTTTGGCCTTAACCTGGCTGAAGTTTACCTCTTCCGGAGGTAATATAATAATTGCGTCTAATTATAGGGAAAATCTTTCGGTAGGGTCTCTTCCAGGCAATTTCTTGTCTTGACACGAAAACAATTTCTTGCAGTTTGGAGGTACAAAGTGGGATCATTATGGATTACGACGCACGGACAAGAGGCAGAGGTAAGGGAAAAAATAACGTTCGCAGGCTCTACTCAGAAAAGAGTTACTAATGTTGGTCACGAACGCACTATAGCATCATCTCTCTCTTCTCTCTCTCTCTCTCTCTCTCAGCAATTGTCCGTACGTCTTTTATGTACGCATCCATTCGTCCATAAAATCCTCGACCCTGGAATTAATCGAGCTTCATTTTTCTGAAGAAAAAACTAAAGTTCCTTCCAAAGTGTTTTCCTCCTTCGAGTCTACTCGAAGCATCTATCGGTCCCTTCTGTCCAAACACTCGATCCTAAAATTAACACCCAACGTAAAAGTTTCGGAATGGTCTAAGATACAACTGCTGAAAAGATACTGCAAAAGTTTTCCTCTCTTCTTCATTAATATTTCCTTACCCTATCAGGTTTGTGTCAACGGAATTACGCGGCAAATTAATGCAGCAACGAGTTTAATTAGAGAAGCAAAGTAGAGGCAAGTTGTTTTAGCACGTCCAAGCCGAAAATGCAGGGACATCCGGGAAAAGGAATTTACGAGACAACCTCGTGCAATTCTAATAAAATATATCGGCAATTATCTCCCTAAATATTCTCACACCGAAACTCCGTGATCTATAGGAGAGCGCGAGCTTGGTTAAATTACTTTGAATCACCGTTTTTCAAGGGCGGAACGATCGCTACTGCGACTACTAATTATTATCGGAGACTGTTCGCCAGCGAAGCAATATAGCGACTAATAAATAATATTGTAACAGAGTGAAGCCTGTATATATAAGACGAGGAACACTCGATACTACATACTCTTAATGAAATCAGAGACTTCGCACAGAGTGTGACCTCGAGCTTTTAGCAGCTATATATATATATATATATATACACGTTTCTCATGGACGCGTCGAAGGTTCTCTAACTAGAGTATTTCGTGGGCTAACTCATTTTTGTAATTACGCCAGCACTTCTGTCGCGACTACGTTGGAAAGAAAAAGAAAGTCCCTCTGATAAACTTAGGTGTCGGACGTGTGAGAGGCGGCTTACACGCGAGTTGGTGTGCGGCGGAAAGCTCGAAGGAGGTTGCGTGGGGGAGTGGACCCTTTGATAGATCAAAGCGCCCCCAAAGATCAATACGTTCCTGAGGCGTAGGGGCTGCTGCTGCTGCGTTGCTCCTACTACACTGCTAGAAATAAGCGAGACAAGAAGAAAGGAGAGGGGTAGGGGGTAGGGAGAATGGACGAATGCGATAGCTTGATTGAGGGCATCGGGCATTAGTAGCTTTTCCTCCTTTTCTCCCCCACTGCTCTCCCTCCCTCTTCATAAGCATGTCACGTACTCCTCCTTGGCCAAACGGAAGCAAAGGGGCATAAATAGGCGCAATTAAGGGACCTGGCTAAGGACTTCAGCTGTGACTTTATCACAAGTTTTCCTCCGCTCAAGATTAAAGCAAAGATGAATTCCGCCATAACACTCACCAGATCTGATTTATTATTCGCCTCTAAAAGAGATTGATTGGGATACCGGCGATGGAAGCATGTGTATAACAAACGATTGTTATATAGGCTCTATATGAAAATTGTGATCCTACGAGAGTTATCACTTGTACGGTGCGTGTATATATACATATACCCGCGAACTATCGCGGTAGTTAACATTCAATTATACCAAGGTTTGCGTTTGAAATTAATTAAGAGCACATTAGGTCGATATGAAGATGTAATTTTATGCGTGGGTTAAGCGTGGGTAAATTGGAAGAAATGATTTGTCGAGGGAGACGTCCTGGACCGCGGAGAGCGTGGGTCATGCAAGGATAGCGACCAGATATTTGGTTAAATATTAACGACGTCGTTAAAACAACACATTTGCGGTTCGTTAAGCGCGAGAGGGGCGCGTATAACGGCGCTCCGTTAAGACCTTCGTACTACAAGCTATTCGGGCCAAGCACCCAGCCGATACTGAAGGGGCGCGAATGGTTACAAGAATCTCATTGGAGCCTTGGCTACATCGACGTGGCAAAACTTTAATGCCTACTCCTGCCCATTGATTAAATAGCTCCCTCTCGAATAAAACTAACATTTTTCTAACATTAACCCTCTGCATAGTACAAGACTCTACGTAGACTTTTTAGTGCGGGAATGATGAAGCGGAGGTGCGAAGTCTATAATTGAAAAGGCTTTTAAAAAATGCAGGAACGTTAAATTATGGGGAAGGAGCTTAATCCGTGACTGTGCCATAAATTTCAAAGTTTGACGATCGGATACTGCAGCCACTAATGCACCCTACATTATCCAGCGATTAAGCGTTATCCGTACTTTTCACAGCTGGAAAAAGGTCGAGGTGGAAAATGAAGAGTTATCTGCTCGGAAGCAGACAACGACGAGATTCGAGTGGTCTTTTTTGATTTGCATCTCTTGCGCCCTGGATCATCATAAATCCGTCCGCTCTTGGCCTGACCCACTGTTGCCGCTCGCGCGAGCCACGACCCGAACATCGAGGATTCCATCGGATAGTGCTCGAGCGATAAAACTCTTGGTCAGTATGTAAATTTTCCCCTCTTTACGCTTATTTCAAGGTTCGACTGTCGTACGTATATGCCTGCTAAACCTATATCGAGATACACAACTGTGTTCCAAATTGCTCGCGAGTGTATAGTTTGGAAAAATAAAAACTAAGGAGGCAACGCGCGGCGCAAAATGCAGAGGGAAATACGTGAATTTATGAGGAGGTCTTGGAATGGAAAAGCGAAGGAAAGACAAAAGGTTGGAGCGAAGAACGCTGGAAATAGGACGAGGTATATATATATATATGTATATATATATATATATATATACAAGAGAAATGTGGAGTAGATAGCGAGAAGGTGAGAGAAAGATAAAGAAAGATTCGGAGAGAAGAGGACGTAGCCCGATAAAAACGTACACGTATACGCACACGCGGTGGGTAAACGAGAGAGTGAGAGAGAGAGAGAGAGGTGATATTTTAGGAGGGGTGGTCCGCCTCCCGAAAGCCACCACACGAGTTTCTTAGCTTCGCGGTGAGTAAGTAAGTGGGTGGACTAGTTAGGACGGCGTAGGGACAACGAGCATAAATTCTCGGACGGGACGAGGGATGACCGTGCCGCACGCGAGCTCTCACGATCCTCTTCGGCCCCTTTCCACCCTCGCCTACCCATCCCGCACACACCCCTCTACGTTTCCTTTATCTACCTTTCGTTTGGTATTATCGACGCGCGCGTGAACCAGGCCGGCTACTACGATAACGATCATCCGCAGCTCGAGTACACCGGCTTCCAGATAAAACAAACAGTAGAAAAAAAAGCATGCTTCCTTTTCCGCGGCAGAAGAAACTTTTAATTAATCCAACTTTTAATGAATCTTAATATAAGAGTCACGGGCAACTGGCCGAGTAAACTCCTTGGCTGGAAAAATAAATGTCTATTTAATCAATATAACGCGTTATAACGCACGCGAGGCAGAATGTAATTTAATCGTTTAATCAATGGTAACGTCAGTGTCGGTTAATTTAAAAGAGACTCGCAACATCCGGAATCTGTCTTGGAAAGTTAGACGTGGAGAAGATTCACGGTGCTCGGTATGTCTTGAAGGGATACTTCGGCACGCGAAGGTCGACAGGGTGACAGGGCGTTAGAACGTCACCTGGTGGACATTCTCGACACATGCCGACCGAAGCCAAAATACCAACCATCTTCTCCCTCTCTCTCTCTCTCTCATCTCTCATTCTACCAGCACGCGTTTCCGTCCGACATATTCCGGATTCCAAGACGACCGGACGTCCCTTAACAGTCACTCAACGGTCCCAAGATTTTTCTTCCAGCTTATATATATATATAGTATACGTAAGTCAGAGAGAATCTCTGGTTGAAAGTGCGAAAAATTGTAAATACTTCACTTTTATATTGCTCGGTTTGATAAAATTCTACGATTCTCTTGTACGTATTAACATAGCGGATGTCAGCCGAGAAGATAGCTGCGTTGATCGATGACTAGCCCGTCAGTTGGCACCACTTTTAATTAAACCGCCCTCAAGATTAGTTCCCCTCTTCTTCTGGTCTCGGTTCCTTGTAATTGTTTTAAATTTCACCCCATACCAAGGCAGACGCTCCCTCGCCGGCTTATCCCAGTAAAAAAAACCACAGCACGTCAAGGTGACAGATTTAGCAGCTCTACTGACATTTATAAGGTCGCGCAAAAGGGTTGGCCGTAGCGCTTTAAACGGATTTTTCTATTTATCTTTTTAACGAGAATCTTACTTAGGAATTTATGAGTGAGATTTTTCTTATAAAAACCACTGAAATCCCAACGTCATATTTTCTTAAGCGCTGCCGTATCATCTCGTTAAACGAGAAATTGCCGAACTTGACCCGTTTCTTGATAAAACTGCTCCTTTGCGTCAAGTGAGTTAAACTTGGCTTCTTCAAAGTTCTTCGCTATCTTAAATCGGAAATGAAAGTTGGCTGGATTTAATACGTAACTAAAATGAGTATCTGATAAAGCACAAATTCTCTGGCAAAATGAAACCGTGCTGAATCTGCATTATAACAGGGTGTATTAAACTGTGTATATATATATACACATATAAACATTATAAATGTATAAAATTAGTAAGGTTGCTAATGGAAAGTGCATGGAAAATACACTTTTCAGCGAGATTTTATTCTCAAGATATTTTTCTGAAGTAATGTTAAACCGGAGAATGTCAAGATTGTGGAGAGGGATATTTTTGCGAAGTATTCCGGGTCCTGTACTTTGGCGTTGGAGATGTTTCTCGAAGGTCTGAATAAACGTCGGTTGAAGCCAGACTATCCATCCATAACGTTCGTCCAAACGTTGTAACGGTGCAACGAGTTAGCGGCACCGAGATGTATGGTAATTGTACGTGGCTAACTTACAGACTCCGAATGGCCCGAGGGCTTAAAGTACCTTCCAGTAGTATCACTGGCGCAACATCCACCTGCAGATACCAGAAGCGAACTAGCTGCTGGGAAAACCAACCGAGTTAACATCATCCCCCTTTGGCGGCTTTTGCCCAACGCGAGAGACGTACAAGCAGCTATACTATCGTCTGCTTTCGAGACACTTCCTGTAAGATGCAGATTCCCCTAATGCCAATAGTATAAATTGATTTGATCGCTCTCTAGAATTAAGTCTATTGGAAAAACTTGATAAAACCCCGAATACGTAATGTATATATATATATATATATATATATATATATTTTAAGAGAGAGAGGGAAAGCAGTAAGAGTATAGGCGTATGTAAACGATTATTTTCTAATGAAACGAAACGTTTGATCGGTGGTACTGGTTTTAGCTAAGGTTAATGATTCGAGAGTCACCGCACGACAAGATCAAAGAGAGACACGAGATAGCGAGGTTTTTGGACTCTACTGCTTTAAGTGTTGTTTATCGGTTGCGTTCACGACATTTACCAGATGGCCATTTGGCTATTTTAGCTGTGCACTTTGCTCTCTCGACTACCTGTCTCATCTTTTCTCGTGTCCTTGTTACACTTCGCCTCGTCAACAACAAACAAACCAAATTTTCAATTATACAATTCACAAGCCACTAGCTGTTATACTCGAGTACAGCTGCACTCGTATATATATATACACATATAATACCGCCGCACAAAACTCCCTAGGCAGTACTTCAAGGCTTCGTCTTACCTCTTCGGACGGTTCGTTCTCGTACAATGGCATATATCTTCGCACCAGCTGGACGAAACTTCTTCCCTACGGCTGAAATATCATTACCTGAAATTAACGTAAAAATTAATGAAGACTTTTAATCCTCTATATATACGAAAGAAACAAATTTGTCTCTCTTGCGTTATATATACATATATATACTTGTGACATGTTTCCAATGTTATTACTAGACCTTGCGTTTACGAGAGAGAAGACGTTTCTTTTGTTTCGGATGATTGGGGATCTCGTCTTATTTTAGTTCTCTAGCGGTGAAACCCTCGGGAAAAGCTGCAGGCGTAGGAAGTCGTTCGCTCGTATCCGCTCGCGAAAATATTAAGCCAGGCGTTTTACTTTGTCATCTCCGGTTCATCCCGACTGTCAACGGGGCTACATTATGAATGCCAGCCAATTTAAAATTCATTACAAGGTGCAGATACTTGGTCGGCATGGCACCCCTTGTCTGTCACTCGACGGAGGGGCTAATTGTTCGTCACAGAAGAAGCGTCAGAGGAGAAGCGAGTCGGTCGGCAGCCGCCAGAGCCTATATAGCTGCCAGCCCATCAGCCAATCTCTCTCTCCCTCCCTTCCTTGTTTATTTAAATAATGCAGAGGGGTGCCGCCTGGAAATGGATGACTACAAAGCCTCGAAATCCGCTACGTGGAAGCCCAACTCTGGGCGGGAGTGTGTGACAACCGAGCGAATCCACCTGCCACGCACGCTCCGGAGGAACATTAGCTGCCTTATTCCTGAATACGACGACGCTTTTATCTCGAATTTATTTTCCGAAAAATTGCTGGAAGATACACCCTTCGCTCTGTATTCTTCGAAAACACTCGACCCCCCGAATAGGGCCTATCCTCGCATCCTCCGCTTTGAAGTATCGATACACGCAAGTCACACAGTCTGTATTTTTTCCAAGCCTTTGAAAACTCGACTCTCTAGAGGAGCAGTAGTCTATTTTCTCATTTTCATTTCCGTTGCCCAATATTTTAGGCCTATTGAGACTCGAGATTCGACGATGAAACGAGGCGAATGTTAATAATTTCAACATTGAAGCACGTATTGCATTAGATTTAGGAAAATTTGGATCCCTTTAAGAGGAGGTGGCATTGAAAGATCGAGTGATTCGATGGGGAGTAGAGTTCCGAGCTGGATCAATCGCACCTTCCAGACCGTAGCCTCTTCTTTATAAATGAGAGAGCGAAGGGGTGGACTGCTGTAGAGTGTGGAACGGGACGAGTTCCGAACCAGTTCAGATATTCACCGGTTGATTACCGTCCCGGCAGACTGTGTTTGCCTTCGGAGGGGAATTCTCCGGGGGACGCTAACTCGACAACTGACAAATTAGCCCAGCGCACCGACGACACTTGCAAAATGGGTCGACAAGAAGATGCCCGCTTCGTTTTCAGTTTGATGCCCGAAACTCGACCAGATGAGATTCGAAACGACCGACGCGCGACTCCCAATTGGATTCTCTGCAACAAATTAAATTCTATTTTTGCGCAGCATTAATGCGCAGTTTCCTTTTCCTCGAAAAGCTATAATAGATCCCGGAACGGAAATGAAATTTACATCGAGCCGATGAACACAATTTCCCTGCTGACAGGTAAAGCGATGTGTCTGTGAGCCATTGTTATCAGTCACCCGAAGCTACTCGCGATCCTTCGTGCAAAGGCTCCACACTGGAAATGGAATTTTGCTTCAACATCTTCTTAGGTACTCTGCTTATGTAATATATATATATATATATACACAGCAAGGCAATCTTGGAAAATTTTGCGGCAGAACTTTAAGAAGCACGAGCTGTTAAATTTTCAGTGAAATTCGTCACTCTTCGGGACAGGGTCAGGAAAATCACAAATGATTCTCGACAGACTCGACGGTACTGGCTAAACTTGATTCTTCGTAGCTATAAAGCCGCAGCGCGCTACTGCGGTATAGCGGTGGAAATGGGAGTGCGGAGCCCGGGGCTCTGCGAGTCGAGGAAATTCCTCGTTGCGAGTCGAGTGAATTGAAAATAAGATGAAAAAAAGCAAAGGGCTGGATAAAGTGAGGTCTCGCTTCAGCCAGTGGATGAGGGACACCACCGAGGCAATACTTTTCACATCGGAAGCCGAGGCCTGGGGATTGTTATTCGTGCGGCGTAAAGCCTCGGTGTCGCTTTCACTAGAGTCGGTTACTGATAAACGAGCGGTTTCACCCCCACGCGGTGCACCCTGAATGTAAACTCACCCTTCTTCCTCGACACGCTTTAAGCTCTTGGCACGGGTAAGCGGTCGGTGTAAATCGTTTTCCAACTTAAACGATTGTCGACGACAGACTTGGAATTAATTATTATTTCCATAGCAGCCGATCATCCGGAAAATATTCTATCGTCTATCGAAAAGATGCTTTACGGATTCTTTCGTGTATATGTGTGTTAATGTCACTCTGCTTTCGAATATAGCATATATATATATATATATATACATAGAGAGCGATGAGGTACATACGAGGACCACGCGGTACAAGCGTGCGGCTCATTTGGACATTAATGTTTAGCCAGTTGTGGAATCCGCAACACGTAGTCACGGCAATTTTTATGCGCATTTGTCTCGGGATAGCGTAGGATTTGTACGATATCAGGCGAGAGAGAGAGAGAGAGAGAGAGAGAGACCGTTGCGCCGCGACTCGTCGCAGGACAAAAGCGTGTTGTACGTGAGTGGCAAAGGTGGAACGTCACGTTCCTGGATCTCCGGGGAACGATGTCTCAAACGACCACGAGGGACCGGGCCAACGCACCTGCACCAAATTCTTAGATGGGGAAAAGTTTTGACCACTGTGGCATCTTAAGGACAAAACTTGAACCGCGCCTGAACACGTCGCGCTATACACGAAGCCTTACGGTGATAAGTTTGTCATAGCCAATTTATACAATTGGCATGGCGCCCCGCTATTTGGCACTGGGGACTCACGAATTTATGGCTAATGTCCCGCACGGTGTCCCTCTATTCACCCGCAGAAGAAATATCAGCCCTTTTTACGGATAAAAACCTATATGTATATATGTCACTGCAGTATCCGTGTTATATGGCCAAGCAATGATCCATTTTTCCTTTGAAATCCACTGGTAATTTTTCTTCCCGTTCCAATGACGAATGAATAAATAATATTCGTCAAAAATTGAATTATACGAGTATATATTAGATGGATCGATGTTAGAGAAATGGTCTCTTCGCGTATGTGTGCTTCGTTTGAAAATAACCAGTGGAGGAAATCAACGTAATTGAGATCGGGCAGAGAGTAGAAGATAATCTGTTAAAACAATATTCAGAAATGACAGTTTTGCCTGATTGGACGAAGGACTAAACGTCAAAACAGACATTGACCCTTCAGTAACATCCCTCGACTGGTTTGGACTGCGGCACGTGATTCGTATTCAGCCGTTGGGGTCCTTAGATACATGTAACACAGCATCGGGGACATGTGTCACAGAGAGTATATACGATTGGTGGTAGGAGTTGGAAATATATGTAGCCGTTTAAAATTGCATCGAGGGCATATACCGTTTCCAGCACGTGTGCTTTTTAATGTCCCCACCAATGCTTACGATAATGTCTTTGAAGCTTTTATTAACGTCTAAGCGAGCTACGTGGTTCGAATTGCCATGGCCATTCGCATGCGACATCACGAACCAGCCTCGATCCTTTCCACCGAGGTGTATATATATACCAATGCCATTTCGAGAAGCTTGTCTTTAACCGCAGAAAACGGGAGAAATCAGGCGGAATCGAGATGTGCCTCGACACCGACTACACCCGAAAACAGCCAACTTTCAACTATATCCGTTTGTAGAACGTCCGAACTCAGCTATTTCAGATCGATAAGGGAGCGGTCCGAAAGAGAGAAGTGTCCATTATAGCATTAAGCGTAGTGGAGGGCTCCCTGTCTCATGGGGGAAAAGTTTTCGCAATGATTAACCGAACTCTTGCTTGCTGCTTCGACGAGTTTGCCAAATCTGCTTCACTGAATTTCTCCCGACATTTTTTAGTGTCAATTAACCGATAGTAATCTCTCTTTCTTGAGAAAGTATATCACGGTAAATATAAATTAATTCTCTTCTCTCTCTCTCTCTCTCTCTCTCTCTCCCTCTCTCTGTCGTAGTCTCGTAAACTGTGATACGTGACTAACTTCAGTTTCAACAAACATCGATATAATATGGAAGCTGAAAATATATCGTGACAACTTTTTTCACTGAAAATAGTAGAAAAAAGAGATTGAAAAAAAATTTAATACAAGTTGTAAAGAATTTGGATACGGTAGAGAAAATATTCATAGAAAATTTGGGAAGGACAAAGATTGTTTTTGTATGATTTAAGCAAAATCTGTCAAATTTTATGATGTATGCCTCAAAAACATTTTACGTACAGGGTTTGCTAACAAGTAAGTTTTGTAATTCAAGACTATATTTTATGCATAAGTGTGTAGCGTTAAGAAACATGTTTAATTATTAATTTCAATTGTGCAGAAGGACCCGTTACGAGAGATCAAAAGAGGTTAAAGGGATTGTTTACAAGAATAAAAAATATTTTCTCTAAACCACCAGGTAAACTTGACAATTGCATAAATTTATCATTTACGTCTGGTAAAATGTTTTAACTTTGGTAGAAAAAAGTGTAAAGCTTGCTGAAAACCCGAGTAAAATATCTGTCGTGAAGCCAGTTAAAAAGGTTTTGGCAACGATTCCTAAAACAATTCATCCGGATTTGAAGTCTCAAAAGAATAAGGAACTGGATAATTTAATCAACAAAGATAGTGCGTGAAGGCCTCGGTATAAAAAAAAATACAAGGAATAAGTATGAGAAACAGCGATTAACGCGAATATCACGAACAATTCTAATTATTACGTTCCATTATGATTTCTTTATTTTTCTTAAATAGTCATCGTTTTGTCACGTAGTTAAAATTATATCTATTCCTAAATTTATTCCTTATATTTTACATAGTGCGGAGGTCTAAAATCTGAAAAATTTATGTATAATTACTGTAAACCTCTTTCCCTCTTTTAACAGAAGTGAGCATTTTAGTCCAAAGAACAGACACTAGACAGGTGTGCATAGAAGAGAAGGAATCATTAAATAAAATAGAAACCACCAAGATGATTGATGCAAAGCGTAAGATAAATTTTTACATACAAATTTAATTACACTATAGAAACAATCCTAATAAAAACCATGATACTCGAAAAGCTATAGAAGTTTCGCCGGCTGAAAAGTCGAAGATTTACAAGATGAAAAATTACGATTACATGAAGGTTGGAGCCTACAAAAGCGCAGTACCTCTGACAACGAAAATAACCAAAAGTACCGGTTTTTAAAAACAATTATAAAACTATGATGATACTTTGTTACTAAAATTTGTGGGTTGAAATGTTTGTGCAATAAAGATAGCGTTGATAAAGCAAAGCATATTGAATTGATATACGGGGAGAAGTGAGTGGCAGAAAAGAAACGTTCGAGAGTTAATCGAGGCAGAAATTCAATATCGTGAAAGAGGGAAGGTTAAGAGTTGCTGATGGTAGGCAAAGACATTAGTCAACATTAGTGGAAGCATCGCAGGAATGTTACACAGGATCAATTGGTAAATAATTATTAATAAAAATAACAGTTTAAAATGGGTAATCATCACGCGCGATGAGAAGACGCATCTCCGAAATGGAGGGAGCGACGTGTGGTGTACGAGATGGAATAAGCGTGTAACGAGGCATAATTTCGTGTAATGTCAGAGGCCCATTGACTTTTATAGGTTGTGTTGAATAGACATCTCTGAGAGAAGTCGGTACCCGGCAGGATTAACGCGAGTAAACAGGTGAGTAGCTCCATCGTAAAATTATTCCACTTTCGAGCGAGCGAGCTCGTACTTACAATTAAAAGTGATAGCAGAGGTTCGCCAGCGCGCCTTGGTAGAGCGCGTAAAATTACCGTAAGAGTCGGCCTTAAGAGCTTTTTCGATCTGGCTCGATCGTGGCATTAATTCTCAAGCAGATGCACACCTGTCCGCGGACGAGACCTCGTATATGGCTTGCTACAGTGTACTGTATAAATGTATATATATAGAGTGTATTTTCCGTGGCTGGTATCGGTAAGAGCAGCCAGCGCGGCGGAGAGCGACTCGGCGTACTACGTGTACTTAGCCGGTTGCCATAAAACAGCGTGAATCGCTCGCGTGGATTTTGCTCTTCTTTGTCGAGAGAGAGCGAACTATCGACCCTCGCATGCGTGCATGTCTACCGGTCACGAAGGTATCGCTCGGGCCCATCGCCGGAGGCTGTTATTTCAGCACCGCGTCGATTTCTGACTATATCGTCGACTATCTAATCATTCAAATCGCGCGCGCCGTATATACGCGATTGGCTTCCAATTGGACCTCCGCGCACGGTAATAATGCAGCGGACCGTGTGGCCCTGATTGCCTCCTAGTGCCTACCTTGTGGCTCCTAGTCGTGCCTCGAGACCCACCGAGCCACGTGAACTATCCACGTAACTCGTGTGTGTGCGTGTGTCTGCAGCGTAAACTGCATTATCGCAGCTGCTCCGCCACGCTCTACACGCCCCTTGTTCTATAAAAAAAAAAAAACACATCTCGCTATATGGTCATTGTTTTCCTCCTCCCTTTTTTCTCTCCCCCGTCACCGCAACCTTAAACGATCGGTAAAGATGAATCGTCCAACGCGCGGACTCGTGGCGTTTCAATTTATTCGCGTCACGCTGCAGGTGTCTCGGATCGACACCGATATCTCGATCACACATTCATTTGCGTTAAACTGCACGCATATTTCATGCGAGCAGAAAACTCTCGGAGCGCACTGATAAATCAATTCTCCTTTGCGGATTTCACGGTGGTCGCGTTGGACGACGACGACGCAGCGGGGACCAGAAAAGTTGCCAAGTGGATTGGCATTGGTAGCGAGCCATGCTTTTATTTACGACTAGAATTGTTGACTGGCCCGAAGGCAGAGAGAGAGAGAGAGAGAGAGAGAGAGAGAGAGAGAGAGAGTCCGCTCCTCTCCTTGACCCCTCCCTTCCCAGTCATTCTCTCTCTCTCTCTCTCTCTCTCTGTCAGGAAGGTTAGAGCAGAACGATCCTATCTCTACGTAGCACGGATCATTCCCTTCGGAGTCACTGCGCTATAAAAGATCGCCTTGCGCTTAGTATATTACTCACGCCACCGTGTTTTCACTTGGTACGCCGATCGGTTCCGATATCATAACTCCTTGTCGCAGCATTCGAGCAGCAAATCTACCAGCTTGACTCTGATGCGTAGTAGCGATTCGCGTGATCCGCGCAACCAGTACATTTGGGACGAACCAACGAATGTATAATTACACGTGTCTGCAGGGATAAAGAAGAAAAATCAGTTTTATTATCCCACGTGTATTGATGTAATTACAGCGTCGTTATATTCTCTCGTGTATTAAATTGCAACTATCCTCTATATAGACTGCTGTAATAAAAGGATTGGATGGTGCTATAGAGAGCGAAGATTTCATACAACTGACGATCATCCGCGACGCTGGGACCTTCTCGGGTAAGACACGAAAATAGATGGTTTACAGCCTCCCTTAAATACGTCAACGTTTATGCGAGAATTCCTGAAAGTAAATCGACGAGGAATGTTTTGGTACGACGGCAGGCCGTCACGAGACGTAGCCAACTTAAACGTTGAAAGCAACGATGCTACACTACTATAACCGTTTCACTCACCCTACCACCGGAGAATCGTTCGCTCTTATTAATATCGCGAAGAGGAGCTTTGTTTACGATGTCACGAGCTACGCGCGCCACACTTTTAAAGATAGCGCGCGCGCGCGCGCAACAATCGAGATTCCGTACGACCAACGCGTAAGTTATGTCTTCCGGGTGTAGTAGTACCATCCTCGTCATCTGCGTCTCGCACAACATAACAGCTCCATCTTCCGCCGCACGTGTTCCTCTCGTGATTCCAAAGCTCCCCGCGCGCGCAAACTCTTTTCGCCTTCTCTCAATTTCCTCCCTATGCGTCCTCTTAATGAATTTATACGCAGTGGTACACAGTTTTTTCGCCGCGTCTTCCTCAACGTCGGAATTGCGGGAGGATATTTGGGAGCGAGCGCAGGAAAATTATCGTCCTAGCGTTTTATACGTGTATATATATACGACGTAGTATTATTTGGTGGCCTATCGGTGCGCTCCCCGTGACATTTGACCAAGGCAATCGTGGCTTGGCCCGCGTCTGCAAGTCACCGCACGATCGTTGGCCACAGTTTTGCTACGGCATGGTCGTCCTAGTAATGACATAACAAAAAATCACTAGGCCGCTTTCCGGCCGGATATCTTTCAATTACCCGTTAATATGATAGGCGGCGAGCGTTGTTGCAAGTCAGCGCCGCGTCGTTGCCCGCAGCACATACACACACAAACACACGCGTCCGTACATGAGACCCCGGCGTGATTAATCGACGTCAACCACAGGCCTCGCCGCATAACCTCAACAGGAGAAACGCCGAAATTCGTTGACACGTTAAACTACAGCTCGCGTTGACAGCTTACGTCTAACCAACCAACGAATACCATCCATCGAATTCGATTTGCGCGCCGAAACCACCTACCCCCTCGGGACACGCAGTGGAGTGTATAAATTTCATAAATCCTCCCCACCCCCCCCCCCCTTCCTCACTCTTTTCTAATAAATTCGATTCAACATCGCGCGTTACTGCGCTCGTCGAATTAATAACGTTAACCGATTTATCGCGAGCATTCCAATACACATTTATATCGTGTATATATATATATATATATATAGGAATACCGTTTCCAGCATAATAAAACGCGAGGTCGAGTCTCGCTCGGTGAGAATGTTTTGGGCAAATTGAACGTTCGCGACGCGAGGAAAAATTCGGTTAAAATTGTAGCGCGAGCTGTGCATCGCATATCGTACATAGGCTAGGAAGCTACGCCTTGAAAGCTGCAGCGATATATGTGGCAGATTGTCCGAGCGTGTGCTGTTGCGAAACGTGAGTGGTTGATGCATCTCGAGAGAGTGGAAGCGTGTCTCTAAGTCGATAATGGATTCTCGCTGGCTGCGGCTGGCTCGCACGCATCAGCAGAATGCACGACGCGCACGCACACGCCAGTTTGACGATTCGCCTGCCATGCTGACGTTGCGCGAGGTGCGAGCGAACGAAGGAGGAAAGACGAGAGCGAGGAGCGAGCGAGCTACGCCGAGAGGAAGATACAAGCGAGCCGCTACGGTAACTTACCTAAATTGGCTATTTCGACGATAGTCCGACGTCTGATGGCACGTTCCTGCAATTTCCTTTTAACGCCGTCTTAATATGCGACTGAAGCGCCGACCGTAGTGCGTAACTGCTCGCGGCGGCCTCGCTCTCAACAATCCCAAATAACGCTCGAGTAAATTGCGGAAAACGCACGGGAATGAGCGAAAGTCCCAGGACTTTTCCCTCTCTCAATTTTATAGCAAACGCCTGTCCTTTCTCATGCCGGACGATTCGTCATGTGCCATAATCTATTCCGTTTTTTCCAGAAAAACGAATTTCTCCATGAAAGCGTCGATGGAACTTTACGGTCCTCGCTGCTCGCTCGCACCGAAGGATCCTACATTTAAGCGAAGGAAAGAAATTGAATCTCATTCCGATATAGACGAGTCGTCCTTGTGTTTCGGAGGGGAATGGCACAACCTGCTATATTCTCCTTGCCAAACGAACGCAATCGTTTTGTCATTAGTGGAAAAGCAAACACGATAAGCCACCCCTTCCCCCTCCCTCTCCCCCCTATAACAGTGAAACAGCCGCGCCGACGGTGATTCACGGATATTAATTGTACTCCTGACGAACCTTTGATCGCCGAGCACAACGGAATCGTCGAATAATCCACTTTTCCGTCCAACTTTTCTCCAGAGAATTTTTCCTACAAAGTTTTTCCTCTCGTAGGACAATCGAGATATGGTATACACGCGCATCTCGCGGAATGTTCGAAGCCACGATGATGTTCTCGACTTTTCGCCCGTAATGGAGATGATGCCTCGCGACGTTGGCACTTTGGAGGATCCTCGATTCGCCACGGTCGTTCCTCCTTCTTCACCAATGCGGAAACGCTGACCTTCCAATAGTTTTTCTCAGCTCTTTCGACCGTGACTGATTACGACGAATATGCGATCGAACGCCTACTCGTGGCCAAATAAGTAGCAAAAATCGTCGGTGCCACGTCGAAGAGAGATAAAAGCTATCCTGGCGCGTAAGAGGCGACTCTATATAGAAAAAAATCACTCTCCGACGCTGCGAGGCTATTTAATTATGCACAGAGATCGGCACGCTTTGAGACGATTTTTTGTGGCGATGCGAAATTGAGATTTCGAAAGCGGCGCCATTAATATCGAGATTAAAATCGACCTGTCAACGTAGATATGTAACTGCGATAAAGCATCCGGTGGGATTGACTGAATTTTAATGGTGTCGACTTTGCCAAGTCACGAACAGCTTGTCCCATCCTTTCGCGTACTTATTTGCGCGTACGAAATTTGTAAAACACGAAGCATCGGAACGTTTAATTTATCGAACAGCGACGGACGCGCTAATTAATAATCGGTTGGTAAACATGACGTAACGAGTTTTGCGTTTGCTCGATATATTATTTTCTATCCTGGATGGATCGCTAATTTGACTGATATGAATTTCGACGGAGTAATGGCGCTGAGCCGCGCTACGCCAAAGAGGCAACTAGTCAAACAGACGGTTATCTAATGTGTAATGGCATAATTTGCCACGAGACTTAATCGCATCATTGTTACTTGGCCGTCCAGCAGGCTGGAATAAGCTGATCGTTTCTCAGACGTCCCTTATGCCACAGTACTTAGCGTTCACCCTGCACGAATTAAATTGCATTACGAGCTAAATTATTATTAAAGACCAACGAACCGGCATTTTCGACCTTTCGATTGGAGCCTTCGAAACAACTCGTTCTCCGCAGCTATAAGCAACAATAAACACCTCTAGAATAAATACTCCGCGGGCGCTCTATATGTATATCCTCAAAAAGTATATAATTGCGAAGAAAAAAATAGCTGTCGTACGGAAAGCAATAAAATGTCAGAATTTCTAAACAGATCCTCCTGGTGGTGGATATATAGATTTTGGCAAAGGCCGCGGGCGGGCAACTTTTATCTCGCAACGAGCGAAGCCTGTAAACAAATTGTTCTCGCGCGAGGCGGCTAGCAAAGACGACTTCCTCGAAGCGGCGTTTCCCAATTGGAAGAAGCGCCGGGCGCACCTTGT
Organism: Prorops nasuta; assembly: GCF_024137725.1. Taxonomy (NCBI): domain Eukaryota; kingdom Metazoa; phylum Arthropoda; class Insecta; order Hymenoptera; family Bethylidae; genus Prorops; species Prorops nasuta. Next base: position 6,846,928 of record NW_027116810.1, read on the forward strand.
GTCGTGCCTATAAACAAGTCGTCGTTAACTTGGAAATAGCCGGGCAGCAAGCCCGGACCAGCTGTTGGCACTGGAGCACTGTTGACATAACTTTGACAAAGTCGTTGACAAAGTTTGCACGATGTCTGTGGAGTCTTTACGATCGCGAGCCCGTTAAAAGCTGATAAATCTCTCCGTGTTCCAGTAGGAAAGCGCGAAAGAACAACTATTTCTATCTTGGCCCGCCCTGACGCCCTGCCTGACGGCTTGTGAAAACATTGGCGGTTACCAGCTTTTCTCTCCTTTGCTTCTTCCTCGCCCTTATTCCTTCCGTGTGTTTGTCAACCGGTGGCCACCGAGCAAACAAACATTTCGTGCCACCCGCTGCTGACACACACGGTCCGCACACGTCTCTTCGCTTCTCTCTCGTGTATTATTAATAGCCTTCGCAACCATAACTATCACTCTCCATGTGCTCGAGAGACCAAATTGCTTGTCAACTCTTTTATCGAATTTGTCTCCCGAGGAGAGAAACGCTATATAGGCTAGCCACGAACCGGTTTATCAACTATTCTACTTTGAGTCTATAACATATATACATATATACGTAAATAAAGAAAAGTCGAAAGATAAAGTGACCAGAAATAGTTTTACTGTTGCAAACATTGATCCATTGTGCGCGAGGTACAGTAGTAATCGTCGGTGTTGATGCAGTTGGAAGTTCGATTTGTCAAGGGACGATCGTTTTCAGGCTTCCTCGTAAGTGCAGCTTACTTGACAGGAGCTCTGATCTATTTTCAGACGATGCCCATGCCCCACGAGACAAGCCAGCAGCACCAGCAGCAGCCTCAGCAACAACAACAGCAACGAAGCGACTCGGATTCGACGAGGAGGATAGCGCTAAAAATCCAGGGATGTATCGTTAGGTAAGATGGAGCAAAAGAAAAGTGTGCGGGTTCAACGTGACTGCGGGTAAACGTCAAAACTGATTGCGTGGAGCGCTTTAAAGCGATCTCCGCGTAATGGAAAGAGGCTCGCCTGACCGAGAGACGTTGACCATCCAAGCTGCCTAGAGGCATCCGTTGATTACCGGTCGAGCAGAGCCGCGGGATTTTAATTAGCGTGGTTTGCTCTTCGCAAACACTGTTCAATATATACATGTATATATATATATATATATATATATACTCTTGCAGTGTGCAACCGTGCGCGCCCACTGACCCTTCCCTCCAATCTCAAAATCCTCGCAAAATTTTTTCTCTACCACGATATCCCAGCTTTTCGCGTATTACGAATAAATAAAATCAACTCTAATAAAATCCTTTTCCTTCGTTTCGCTCTCCTTCAAAGAGACCAGGCTACAACACAATAATTGTGTAATAATAATAATTTTTAGAGTACCTAATATACATTTGACCTGATCATGGAATGTGACACGACTATAATTTTCATTATACCTGTGTAACAGAATATATTTATTTAGGTGGAATCTTGATATTTTCTGGAAAAATCGGAAAATTTATTCAGTCCCTCCCTCCCCTCTCCATAAAATGTGCAAATATCCATCATCCCTGCTCCGCGCGAGCGTTTACTCTTACGGGAGATAAAACAAGTTTGCGGCAGTTTGTATGTAAAGTGTTGGAGAAATGTAAATTGTAATCATCCGGCTGTTTCCCTCAGGCGAGATTTAACATTCCCCCTTTTCTCTAATCGATTTCTTCAATCCTTTCGACGTGACCTACATACCGTCGTACGTGCGTGGTAGCCCTTAAACGGAGACCTCGAGGGTTTCGTGATATTTTTAAGCGTCCGTCTCTGAACTCTGTGCGACCGTGCGAGGCCAAGTTTGTATATGAAAAATAGAGAAGCTTTGGCAAAGCGGCCTCATTATAGCAGTGGTAGGCAGCAGAGTCCAAGCGGCAAAAAAGTGTCCAACGAAAGGTATTTCTGGCGCGTGTAGACTCGTGTCACTCGCTACTACACGTCACCTACATGACAAATGAGACGTTGTCGTACGTTTGTTCAAATTACTACCAACATTCCACGTATATTCGGCCCTCTTGCGCTCTTTGAAATATTACCCTCGTCTAGTTTAGCAGTTTTCTGCCTCCAATAATGCTGGGTACTTTTGGTAGCGCGCATGTCACACAGAAAGAGAGAGAGAGAGAGAGAGACGCGCGGCTGCTTCGCAAATTGCAACTTTCAATTTTGCGCGCCGGCACGTTTGACGTTCGAGTTTTCCAGGCAATTCGGCCTCTCTGTCGCTGATTATGGCGGCGTGGAGCCTCTCCCAAGAGAAGAGTTAATAAAGCGTGTCAGGTTTCTCCGGGGAAAAAAGCTTAACCCGGCAGAGGGCGGGACGTGAATTAATCCACGACGCGATGTCAAGAGTCATCTCGTAACGCGGTCCCGTGTTTCTCCTTGGCGACAAGTAATCCGGAATCAATTACAAAGCACGCGGAGCCCCGCCAAGGAAGGAGCTTCGAGGCGTACAAGACCTTTTTCGTCTCCGCCAATCATTAATCACCAGCTTTTTAGCTGGAAATTCCATCGCGCCTAGTTTACAAAACGAGGGTCGTCGAAAACGCCCCGTCACCCACGACAAGGGTGCTGTTCTGCTGCTGTTCCTGCTGCCGCTCCTATGCTGCTGCTCCGCTGCTGCTTTATGTGTGTATAGTGTGCATGGCTTCGCGTCGTCGAGGTCGAAACGATCTGCTGCTGTTGACGGCACCGGTCGTCGCTTATACCATGTAAAATGCTTCGATCCATCAAAACCTCTATCACCCACTTTATACAGGGTGTACTAAATCAATTGCGCACTAATACTTAACTCTTTTCTTTTCAATTTATATTAGATACAAGATTGGTTATATTTCGAGCAGAGCATTAAGATATTTTGTATCAGTGCGGCGTCTCGACGGCCAGTACATATATCTATATATTTTTCCGGACCAACAGAGTTAAAATTTCGAAAAAAAATAATGACCCAAAGAAGTTACTTGCCGTGCCCATTGTGTGCAATATGGCATTAAGTAGCCATATTTTATGCAATTACGAAAAGAAACGCTTGTATTGTAAGATATAGAGACTTGGCTATGAACATTGTGGGCCCGGCAAGCAACTTTTTTGTGTTGCTATATTTTCTTTTCTTTTTTGAAATTATATTTTTTGCCCCGGCAAAAATATGTTCTTGACTAACATTAAGATTTTACTAATTCTTTTAAATGGAATATTTTATTTCATTGTATTATTTATCCTAGACGATTTATGTATTTATCGCCTTTTTTACAGGCAAAGCTTGTTTTTTGTGGATTTTAAGTGATTTTTTAAATAAAAGCGGAGCAAAATGCGAATTCCGGCGAAATAATCGAAGAAAAGTGATGAAATTGCACTATAGCGAACGAAAAAAGTGAGAAAATCAAAAGATCTGGTCACCCTCGCTCGCGGTTAAAAATTTCAAAAAAACGTCGTGGCGGCCATGTTGGTAGAAAAAGATGGCGTCGGAGGCCGGGGAAGGAGAACCTGCACGTGACGCTGAAGTTAGCAGCGACTTTCCAGCAGCGAGTTTCGGCGTCGCATAACCCAAAACTAGCGTGTCACCCGGTACACGATGCATGTAGAAAACCTAAATAAAATGCTTTAATATCAAATTAAAAGCAAGATACACGTTGCATTTTTTTTAAGTAACATCAATTATGACTTAAAATAAAAAATAACAATTAATACATAGAAAAAATAGTCAAAGGAAAGATAAAAGTTTAAACTCTTTATCATTATATTTGACCGATTGGGAAATGTTGCTAATTTTTTTCAATCATACAGTCTTGTAGCCTATTAAATTCTGCATTGAGCAGTATAAATTTCATTAGGGATCTCGACTCCCTTTTTAGATTTTTTTAACATCGAAAGCAGAGATACGAATGAATTTTCAAGTTTTTCGACATTTGGTCAAGCTTTTGAGTTAGCAGGAAATTTAAAAAATTTGTTTCAATCATATAGTTTTGTAGCCTATTAAATTCTGCATTGATCAATATAAATTTCATTAGGGATCTCGACTCCCTTTTTAGATTTTTTTAACATTGAAAGCAGAGATACGAATGAATTTTCAAGTTTTTCGACATTTGGTTAAACTTTTCAGTTAGCAGGAAATTTAAAAAATTTTTTTCAATCATATAGTTTTGTAGCCTATTAAATTCTGCATTGACCAGTATGAATTTCATTAGGGATTGCGATTACGTTAATGTTTTTTCTTTAGAATAGGTAGTATAAATACATATGATTATATGGCTTGCAGAATAAATAAACGAAATATTGCTTGAAATATAATCGAGTTTCGGCAGTTTTCCCCGTTATAAAAAAATTATAAAAAAGTATCAATCCTTAATAAAATTTGGACTTGCCTACTTCTAATTTAATAAAGTACAAGCCTGTATATTTTTAAAGATTAAAAAAATATCTCGCCGGTTGAAAAACTCAGCCGACAGTTTGAAAACGTGATTTTCTGATTCAGAGTCTTAGGTTGATTCTTGAAAGAAGGCACTAAGGAGGGCGCGATCCCTCACAACACTAACACCATTCTCTGCAGAATTTCCTAAGCAAAAAGACAGTATGATTGAAAAAAATTAAAAAAATTTCCTGCTAACTCAAAAGCTTGACCAAATGTCGAAAAACTTGAAAATTCATTCGTATCTCTGCTTTCAATGTTAAAAAAATCTAAAAAGGGAGTCGAGATCCCTAATGAAATTCATACTGGTCAATGCAGAATTTAATAGACTACAAGACACAGTATGATTTAAAAAAATTACAAAAATTTCCCTATCGGTCAAATATGATGATAAAGAGTTCAAACTTTTATCTTTACTTTGACTATTTTTTCTATGTATTAATTGTTATTTTTTATTTTAAGTCATAATTGATGTTATTTAAAAAAAATGCAACGTGTATCTTGCTTTTAATTTGATATTAGCATTTTATTTACGTTTTCTATATGCGTCATGTACCGGGTTACACGCTAGTTTTGGGTTATGCGACGCCGAAATTCGCTGCTGGAAAATCGCTGCTAACTTCAGCGTCACGAGCAGGTTCTCCTTCCTCGGCCTCCGACGCCATCTTTATATACCAACATGGCCGCCACGACGTTTTTTTGAAATTTTTAACCGCGAGCGAGGGTGACCAGATCTTTTGGTTTTCTCACTTTTTTCGCTCCCGAGTACAATTTCATCACTTTTCTTCGATTATTTCGCCGGAACTCGCATTTTTCTCCGCTTTTATTTAAAAAATTACTTAAAATATGATAAAATATTGAAGTGAAGTGTGAAGTGGTACCAAAAGCGTTTAGTTCTCTAAAATTTTTTCATAATATTACAATACAGTGTGTATAGTGATGTTAAAAACCTTAATTATATTTGTAAAAATTATCGATTGAATGTTGAAGTACAGTGTGCGTAGTGAAGTTAAAAAGTTCAGTTTTCGAATTTGCCCGGGCAGGTTCTCCGGTTCCGACCCCACCGTCATCTTGTTTTTTTGAAGTGACTATTGCGATGTTTTTTTGATATTTTTAACCGCGCCTGAAAATAAATCCGAATTTCATTCTTATGCCGTGGGTGTACAATATCATCATTATTCTTCAATAATTTCACTGGAGTTCGCAGTTTCCTCAATTAATAAGTAAAAAATTTTTTAAAATAAGTTATAATATTTTTGAAGTGTGTGAAGTGACCTCAAAAGCGTTTATTTCTCTAAATTTTTGATTTAATATAGAAATGCAGTATATGGTGATAATAAAAGCATTTATTTTTATAAAAATTTAATTTAACATTGAAGTGGTGTGTATGGTGATAACAAAAACGTTTGTTTTGATTAAAATTTCGATATAATATTGAATTGCAGTGTGGAATGAATGAATTGACATTAAAAATATTTATGTTTCTAAAAATTTGATATAATATTGGAGTGCTGTGTGTGAGAAAGTTAAATGTGCATTTATATTTGTCAAAATTTGACAGAATATTTAAGTGCAGTGTGCAATAAAATTAAAATTGCTTATATTCGTAAAAATTCATATGATAATTCAAGTTATAGAGTGAATGTTACCAGTGGAAAATACATGTGCTGTTTTATGTTATGTTTGTAAACATTGCAGCGGCCATAGGTAAAAGTGTCAAGGAACCTCATGCCGGTAAGTTTGATTGATTTTACTTTTGAAACTTATTCAACTATCAAATTAATAAACGACAGAAATTTTATCTACTTTTGAATTACTTAGTGGAAATTATGGAAAACACTGAAAGATCTTTTGTCGCAGTGCTTTACGGTTATGAAGTGTGTCTTTTCAAAGATTCTTTTATTATATTTTTCTACATCAACATAATTTATCAATATGACCGTTTAAATTTTAAAAAGCGTAAATATTTCTATATTATTATTTATAATCAGCTGTAATTTTAGTTTGAAAAATGCAGTTTGCTTTATACGGAAATTAAAAAAAAAACGCGCGCGCGTACGTGAGTGGCATACAAATATTTACTTTAAAGTCCACAAGGCCAAATAGAAAAATTGAATATGGGTTATCCAATATGGCGACGATTTTATAAGAAAATAATAATTTTTCGTTTTTTTTCTCGATATTTTCAATTATTTCAAATTAGATACTGACAAATATGATGAAAAAATCAATAATTCTGTTGTTGGAAAGCGTTAATTTCAATTGGAAGGCCTGAGGCTAAATCAAATTTATGTTCGTTTTAAAATTTTGACCGTTATTACGCCGAAATTGTGTCACTCCTCGGAGAAGGCTTTCGCGGTAACGTAACTGGACAGGGATCGATTTACAGTGGTTGACGGTATAGAACGAATCGAAAAAGTCGCAGCGTGTCGTCTCAGGGATCTAGCTGTCAGGGATAAGGACTGAAATAACAGAGACGCATTAGCGACTTGGAGGATGAAAGTGCGAGCTAGCGGACCTTGGAGGACGGGAGAGAAAAAAAGACAAAAATAAGGAAGCCACCCAGGCTGTCGTGCCGTAAGTTTTACGCGTGTACGTTAATGCTTGTCGAGCAAGCTGGACCTCGTCCTCTATAATTAGCCTGTATTGTGTTACTCACGAGCGGATTATTGCGCTCATAAACCGCTCATAAAGTTTTTCGATGACGAGGTTTGTTGTTGTTCGCTGCTCGTCTCCCTCCCAGTCATTCCTAATCTAACCGACAACTGCGTTCTTGCGATTGCGAGCCTCGCTCATCCGGAAGACATTGTTTTCCTCAGAATTTGCACGTAAACGACTCTCCAAATAGATATATTATTTCCGTGTTGCAGCAACCGAATCAATCATAAAATAGTAGTGCATAACTATATACTCGTATATATATATATATATACTATATACAGCTAGCGAACCAAAAGCCTGTGATGTGCAGCTAGGAACCTCTATTGTTGGAGTCTCCCCTTCCCCTCTTTTTATACACTTACGCGCTCTTTTCGCCTCCTTCGAAAGACAAATTTCCATCAATCTTCCGTATTTTGAAGGCAGTGCACATTTTCTCATAGGCTAAGTAGGTTACAATAAAGTTCACTATCTCTGTTTATCTCTGTGATCTCCATTGTTCCCTTCTGTCCATCACGACTTTTACAATATTAAGTTTATCGCGAGTAGTACTTGGTAGTTGCACGCCCTCCTAGTTATGCGCGGCAGAAAAATGCAAACGTGTTATCGCAACAATAGCGCATAGTCGTAACAACAGGACTCGCTTTGGCTCTGAGATTAGCCTCGGTGCGGTGGGCGTGCCAGTTGTTTAAAATCTTCCCTTTCTTAGCAACAGGTGCGTTTTTCACGTGGCACGCTTATTTTTAATCTATACCGATGCATGCATGGCTTATTGGGTCCTGCGCCATGGGAACCAATATCATCCTTTCATTGGACGATGACACAGTGATTTTTAACCTTCGCACGCGGGCACTCCTATATAGAACACACGCAACCAGTCGCTGCAAAGTCCACGAACAATCAGGCAGCAGTAGACAAATAAATAACTCAACGCGAGATCCGTCATTGGAAAGATTTTTACATCTCGTATATATATATGTATATATATATATATATAGTGGCCAGGAGAGTGTAATAAGAGGTGGTAGAGGCGGAAGAGAAAGTCTTTAGTCCGATTCGCATTGTCTCAAGAGTTATTCAGGGCGACCTACGATAAATTTCCTCGCGTTCATTTCTCGAGGCAGTTGAGATGTTTGAGAGCGTCCGCACTCGTTAAGAGTGTTTCAGAGTGAAAGAGAGACAGAGCGAGAAGAGATGGCACAGTGGGACTCGAGGAAGCGTAGCGTTCGCGGGTAATAAAGTCGACGGTCCGGCAAAAGTAGGTTTTGTCCTATGTCGATAATGGCCACACTTCATCAAGAAGCCTTGGCTCTACCCTCTTCCTGTGGGACACGCGTGTACTCTTCGTGCCTCACGACGCTCTCATCCCGCAGGAGGCCATCTGTTTCGTCATTACCGCCAGGCAGTAAACCACCTCCCCGCGCTACCCCTCGTCACCGTCCCTCGGGTGATACATCGTGTTTCCTTATTTGCTGGACGTGCTGCGGGAAAATCGTCTGAGAAAATCGAGTGATTTGTCCGGGAGGTGTTAATGGCCACCTTGCTCTATCCTCTACCGGACTCCTTCTTCTCTCTTCCACGCGCCATATACCCTTCCGCCCTTTTCCTCATCAGCCATCGCGGGATGCCGCAGTGAACAAAAAATATCCCACCGCACAGACCTTTTCTATTCGACCAGCAAAAATTACAACACTATAAGAAACCTCCTATATATATATACTCCAAATATAATTCCGCACAAAAATTGGAGAACAGCAAATTTTCAAAAACGATCTACACGAAAAATGCTTCGTTAGCAGTATATGATGGTGCAGCGCACTGAGCGCACATCTCTGTATCGGTCTTTTCATTATTAACGTAAAAGCAGAGGATAGAGCTATACTCAATATGCACACTGATACAAATATTATACCGAAATTCGTAAAGAAGCGAGTCGTGTTTAGACAGAATTAAGAAGAATTCCTGCTAGTACATGCGAAAATATTCTTCGAGCAAGACATTACGCTATGTGGAAGCGATCGAGGTTGAGAGGCACAAGATGCTGGGTCAGTTATTTCGAGCATCGACGACAACTTCACTTTAGATCGAAATGAAGAAGATGATCGAGCCGAAAGAGTAATACGGGAAACGAAGCCACGTAAAATATACGTGGTATCTAGCAGGATGATGGTGGGGATGTGTTCGGGAGCCGTGAACCTGTCAATAAGCTGAATTCCAAGGAGCTTCTTCGGTAGTGAGAATTGAGAAGAGAGAAAGCAAGCTAAAAGAAGTGCCGCTGGCGCAACACCGTTAGAACCGAGCGGTGGTACATACATACATATACATATAGTGGTATATACGTTGCTATGCGTGAGTGTGCGTTCGCGTAAAAGAGATCTGTAGAGAGAGAGAGAGAGAGAGAGAGAGAGAGAGAGGATCCCCTTAGAAGCTCTCGACTCGCCCTCCACGGCGTGACTTGCACCTTGATTTCTGGTCCAGCGGACAGACGGATACTTACTCCGCGGGCTTTTCTTCGAATGGCGTATCGGGTCAGAGATGCCCGTGCCAGTCATTAGGCCGTATCGTGTGAGAGATCGTTAAGAAGCAGCTTCTAAAAGGAGCACCTCGTGATGCCCCCCGCGCGCGCATTCACCTTCCTCCATGCATCCACACAATCTTTGACTTGTCTCTCGGGTCCGCGCTCGCGTGCGCGGCGGTGACGTTATAAGTGAGCGACCTCGACATTTTTTAATCACTCGCTTACACTTGAGAACAACTTTCTTCCTTGCCGATCCTCCAACACGACGCAACGCAACGTCGCGCCCATGTACCCCGCGGAGGATCAATTTGGACGAGTCACGAGAAGAATACGGCGGACTTTATTAATATTCATTATTTACCTTCACTATTTTACAAAGCAATTCGAAGCATCGGCGGCTGGAGGAACAGGCCTGATGATACAGTTTGCGAGAGCGGCCATTATAAATTAGCCGGGCTGTGAAATATCGACGGTGCGAGTCCTGCGAGGCTGCGAATGCCGTGCCGCCGTCCGTCCGTCGCATAAATATCTAAGATTTCGATTCATAGGAGGCAAGGACGTGGAACGGCCTCTCTCGAAAGGTGCAATGCCTATAGCTCTAACCTCCTCCAGTCTTTTTTCTTACCAACCGCGCACATTTACAATCGTTAGCCTACCCTCGTCGCTCCTCCTTGGAAATCGTTTAGCGTAATTACGGCTCTTGTCACGCGCGGTGCGGGCGTCCTTACCTCGACAAATGTGCCTGTTTATGTTTTCGTGTGGCCTCCCGGAGCCGTGTATATCAGCTTGATGGATACCCGATGGATGACTCCTTGGCATTCCTTTCGGCGACATTAAGCATCTCCGGCGTATCATGACGAAGCCGAATCTTCGGTGTAAAAGCCAGATTGCCATACACCTTCTCCCCCCTCCTGCCTCCCTTCTCGCCAACCATACCTCGCCTTTGCTATTACACGCACACTATACCAACCGCTTAAGATTCATTTATAAGATTTAACAGCGAGAAAACTCGTTGAATTCATTTAACAATTATCTGACGCTATCATCTCTCCGCTCGTGTATTGTAATACCTCTATGGATATATGTATATATATATATATACCTCCCACCGAACATTTCTTTAATCCCACAAAACTATTATGCCACTATGACACGATTATTGTATCGTGGAAGAACGCGAGAGGTCTGAAAGGAACCCTGCGTAGAGTGACTTTTTGCTACTTTATTATCATTATTATTATTAAGAAAGATACGATGAGACTTTTCGCGATCGCGCGGAGAGATACGGTGGTGGTCGGACGAAACTGCGGGCGATAATACATCTATATGGAAACTTCATTAGTCGATTTTAATTACTCAACGATCAAGATCGTTGTCGCGCTTAGGATGGATAGAGCTCCCCTTCGATAGAGGAGAGCCTCGAATCTTCTTCTACCGGATGGATGACGTACGTACGGGGAGAATTCATTTATCATTCGGCAGCAATTATCGTAATTAATATCGTCATCGTGACACTCGTATCCTCGACTCCGTCGTGAAACGATTTTTGCCACCCTATCGTCAAACACCGGGTCTCCTCCTCCATGGAGGACAGCTTCGACGTAACTATTATTAATCGCAGCGGCAATCGAGCGTTTTGATGAATCCCATCGAATCAATATATTAATATTAGCGAAGGTAATAACAGGACGCAGCAACGATTGATCCATTCTTAGCATGCAATTTTCTTCTAGGAAGAAATCAAAGTTTGTAGTAGCGCAGCTTGCTCATTAGTCCGCGACGGTGTAAAAGTGCGAACAATCGAAGACAATTATTTATGACTGTTAAGTGACTGTAGGATTTCCTCTCTCGATTGTCGTAAAAAGTCTGAGAGGCTGGAGGCAGGAATATCTAGGATCGATCGGTCGAGCGCGATTTTGATTTATGCTCTTAGCAATTTGCGGCGTTAATAATAAATTGTAGTGCAAGCTTTGAAATTGGATGATGTAGAGGCGGTATAACGGCTCGTAGACAAGTGCAATCGCCGTTAGGCTGGCTTTGTCCGCGAGGTCAAGGGAATTGGTAAAGCAATAACATTAATCCAGGACAGCAGCGTGGCGAGAGAGGCCGTCTCCTCGCGGTTACCGAGGTCCATACAGACCTCTGCAAGAGTAATCCCCAGTGGTCGACGTTCTAGATGTCCGTATAAAGCAGCAGCAGCGCAGAATGGACTTGGAACTTACCCCTTTGGATATCCTGCCAGCCGTCTTGGCTCTGTCGTGGTTTGTCCCTAGACGGGATGTGGTCTCGACCCCAAATCTTGCTCGCCCCTGCCAGTTTGTAATTTTAATAAGCCATATTACGAGCTCTCCTACCTACGTAAACAGCTTCCTTTTGTATAACCCTGCGCGATCGCTCCTTCTCCCTTACGCTATATCTAGCGCTTAACACACCTCATTAACGCTTCCCAACAACATGCGTATAATCCCACATGGAAAAATCTACTTATTCTCGTATATAGAGTATAGTATCGTTTGTATGCTTTCAATAATTAACTTGTATCAGCGGCTTTACCAAAGCAGTCGTTAATATGTATATTAGAATATTTTTATTTTATGTTGTAAAATAAATTGTAATAAAGTGTTTATTTTATGCGTGTGAAGGAATTGGAAAATGTGTGAAAGTAATATTTTTTAAATGTACAATAAAAAATATATTTCTCATGGAAAAATTTACATAATACATAGGCCGGTGCACTTATTCTAAAAAATTCCAGTTACACGAGAGATCTGCTAATCCATTCTAAGTAGAAAAAGGTAATTGTAATATATTTATATTTTTTTATGAATCTATGTATAATAGAGTTTGACCTTGGGAGGCGCAATGCAGAAAAGATAAAAGTCACCTTAATTTATTCTTATGGCATATTTTTGTAAATTACCTAAAGAGCTTTCCAATACCCTCTTGTCATTTTTTCATTTAATCCTTGTCGTTTACGAAATATTATAATTTGAAGGTTTACGTAGGTGAGCTATTATGCGTATGTATGCTCTTAGCGGTCGCGCACATTACTTCAGCCATACCTACAATTATGTGCAATTTCAAATCGAAATATCTCGTAAACGAGTGGATGAAACGAAGAAACGAAAGCAGGGTTATGGAAAGATCTTAAAATAAGGTAAGAAAATTATGAATTAAAAAATAGGTATCTCTCCGTTTTAAAATCTCAAGGTGACCTAAATATTTTATGCAGTATGGCTCTTGTAAGGTCAAAGCCATTTGACCAATCCATATATTTATAAAAGTAATAAAAATACGTATGCATCAATTTTATTCAAAATACGATGGATAAGGTATTATCCCAATAACAGACATTTTCGCACAGTATAATGTTTATCAAAGTATATTTTTCATTTCTTAAAAATATGAGCAGCTGCATATTTAAAATAATTTTCTATTTATTAAAAAAATTTAAAGAAAATATTAGTTGTTAATATATCTGCGGTATGAACAATTATCTTTCTTTATTCGTTTTATTAGTGCATCTTACATTTTAATACAATAATTTAAGCATTAGGATTTTGTATCGACTCCTACACATTTTGTCTTTTAACGAAACACAACTAATTTATTAATTAATACAAATTCCACTTTATTTCTTCGCCATCCTTTTTATACAAATATTTATAAGACATTTCAAGTAACATACTTCCTGCCGCTTGTACAAAAATACATGAAATATTAGATTTGTTTATATCTGACGTGTAATTAACATACCCTCAACAAATCAATTTTACACATATTTTTTCCTTCATGTGCGATACTCCATATAAACTATATATTATATTAGTTAGAGCGTAACACCTACTCTCCGCTCCTAAGCGTTTTCTTACAGCTTTGATAGGAAAAGCGGGACGAATAAAAACATTACAACTACAAGACAAAGAGTGATAGCTGCGTTGATTAATTGCAAGAGGCAAGAGACTAACGAGCTTATAATTGGAAAGGAAGATTTTGATCCGGTCTTGTTATCCAAGAAGTGTGCGTATGCTTATAAAAGGCAGGATCTAATTGGCCCTGATCCGTACATTTGTGATGCTGTTTCATTAGGAGTACAGGGGACTCTGGGAATAAATGAGATACCGTTTTAATGAATTTCTAGCGGAACGTCAGAAGGCGTCAGCCCTGCAGGAGACGGGGTTGGGGCTCGGGGATTAAGCGGGGCAATCTGCGGCATTTTTTCTCTCGGAACGACCAGATTTTTATGCCTAATTAATCGTCATAAATCTGTGGAAAACGACGAAGGATTACTGCGAAATTTGCACGAGGCGTCTTTTTAGATGGGGTGATTCGGTGATTTGTGGTCACACGGGGGTAGATCCTTCGCGCCCTGTAATTCGTGCTATGAGCTCTTATTGATTCCTCCAATGTTCAAATTTCATGATGAAATCGCTGTTTAATAATTATCATCGTTAAATTGATTCTCGTCAAAAGAAATTCAACACTATGCAGCGTCTTTAAATAAATATACAAGTTCGGGCTTTGAGGGAGCTAAAACATTTTCTCGAACATTGCTAAAGTATAGGTTATCGTTATATCGCGTTGAAGAGGGACCCTGAAGAATGTTCAATTCTTATACAGAAATCACTCGACTGTCCCCGAAGCTTCGAAAAAAGCTGCAGTAGCCCGGAACGAAGTGCAGAAAGTTAGAGTTATCAGGCAAGTTTCGAGTGCAGAGCCAGTTGATTTATCGGGCTCATTACTGCCGGAAAAGAGGGAGAGGACTACAGCACCAGCCACCCCAACGGCGTGTTTTACAAGACGGCATTAATTGCTCGAATTAAATATGCACCTCTCTCCGCACCGTAATTTATTTCGGTTTCCTTAAGCGCTTTAAGTCCTTGGAAACTCGACGCTACAGCTTTGCTGCTGCTTCCCACGAACGTTAATAATGGCTTTGCGGAATATTAATTGACGCCTCTGCCAAAGGTCCCTCTACCTTTTTCATTAAAAACTTATCGTTTCCTTTCTGCTTGCAGAAATGCCATGCTCGAGGAGTATCGTGCCCAGAAAGCTCTGCATCTCCTGAAAAATCGAGACCAACGTATCGCCTATCTGGAGAGTCGCGTCACAGAATTGGAGGAAGCTGCTGCCAATTTGCACATGCTCACCCTGAATGTATCCACTACGTTCTCCAGCTCGGAACGGTCGAGAGAAAGCATATTTTATCACACACCTAAGAGAGAAGGATCCGTCGAGGAATTTCCCTGCAAATTGGCGCTCGAATTGAACAGTGAAAATATTACGAACAATCCAAATGAAAATATAGCAATAGTCCCAGAATTAAACATATCCAACCAGATCGAAAATCCTGATCGTACCTCCGATTCCTGGAACGATAGAGTCACACAGATGCTTAAAGCCAAGAGTCTGTGCGTGATCGACGATAGGCCAAAAACGACCAACTGCGTCGATTTGGAGGAAATTTCGAGTGCGGAAGAGCCAGAGACTGACATGGACGAGAAGATGTTGGGCGGCAGGGTGGATAACGCTCGCGTTAGGTCCGATCTCGTGAAATCCATCGAACCATCGAAGGACTCTAACCGATCGACCGATAAGATCGAGTCTGCGAACGATTGCAGCGATTCGAGCTTTCCACCGGATAAACGAGGGAAGCAGCAACGCGTGATCGTGCAAGCCAAGAGGGTTAAACGAAATCTAGCTACGAGGACATTCAGCAGCGTGCCGTCGGTTCTCGCTCACTCGAGGTGTACGCGCAGAAGGAATCTAGCTTCCGAGTGCAGCCTCGACGAGAAACCTAAGGAGGGAAGAATGGGGGATAGGCGCTACATGTACAAGGAAGCCACTGGGTGAGTAGAGAATAGCAGTCACTTATGACATGTATATATATTTATACATCACAGTGGTATAGATGATACTATTTCAATTCGAGGGGAGTCGATCTTAACCCCGTCGTTAAAAGCTATCACATGCACGCACACATGTACATGTACACCTCGTACATACGTGGTGTTGTACCGCGGCGATCGTGTGGAGCTCTTGGCAGCTGCCATGGCGCTCGACAATTTTTCCTATCTCGAACGATCGGCTGTGAGCATGAAAATGCATGTAATTAGCTGAAATTGATGTTGAACGCGAGCACGGCCACAATTTTAATCGGCTGTCGTATATGATAATTACGCGTGGCAAGCACCCCGCGACCCACGCCGGATAAATCATTTCTCTCCCTGGCGCGAGCTCTCGCGTCACGGGAAGAGCCCTGCAACGATTCTCAGGTATTCATTTACCTCGTATTAATCAATGTGTGAAATTGATTATAGCTAGCCTCGTCCGTAACGAGGGTTGGCGGAGGGACGCGAGGCGCTGGGAAGCGGAAACACCGCCGCCGCGTTTCTTCTTCTTTCCAGTTGGGGATGGAATATCTCTTGTGAAGTAGTAGAGAGAGGGGGGGGGGGAAGCATTTATCCAAGATCGTCACGGAGTCCTCTCGCGTTCGCTCGGTCAACCGTGTAATTTTCAGCCTTCGGTCGATCTACTCGACGGACACGCTAGTCGCGCGTGAGGGCAAAAGACGAACGGACTGTTCGTTGCTGCTCCCCCCCCCCCCCCTCTCCCACTGCTTTCTCTGCCTCAACAACATCGCGAACCAACGCAGATTTATCTTCGTCACTCAACCCGCTTGGATCCTGCTGGATCCTCCGGAACGCGCGGCTCTCCTTCGCGTATATATATGAGGGTGTAACGCGATACATACTATAATATATGTACATCGCTTGGAAAACCTTTCGATCTTTGGCGACTAATGAAATTCTGCCGCGTCCGAAACTCGTATCGATCGCGACAATAATTAGAGAAACCTGGTATTATATAGGTGCAATAGACTTTCGCAAGTAGAATTTTCATCGGTTTAAGCACGTGGCGTTCGTTGGTATTTATCAGTTTGACGTATCGGAGGTGGAAATCGAACGATCATTGTCACGACTCGCTCGTAGCGCCCAGGAGCCCATTGATGGCCTAGGAGAAGAAGCGGTTCGCGAAATAGTACTTAAATAGGAGATCGTGAAATCGTCTGGCACGAAGTCAGTCAGTCAATCAGCGCTAACAATAACAATGTAATTCCGTTGAAACCAGAGTGATCAACCTTTTCGTTCTTTTTGCGGAGTTTTATGAAAGCTATAAAATAAAATCGACGAAAGACTATAATGATTTCATCCCGTGCATTGTACACAGATCAGACGATACTGTCCCACTGCAAGGAATTATATATATAAATAACTGTTAAACAATTATCAACTCGCTGCAGAGTTACATTGCGTAACAAAACTATATATATATATATATATATATATATAATGTGTGTTTTTCTGCTAAACGCGTAAATTATTAATTACGTGTTTCGTGCGGAGGATGATCGAATTGTGGAGAATCGCATATCCTCATTACCGAGGTTATTTTAATTAGAATCTCCAGCGGGCGAATTGACGGCTCAATATTGATCGATAATTCGTGGAACGGGTGCGTTAACGCGCGCGCGAGTAAAATCAATATAACGCCGATCGAGTTTCAAGCTTCTCGTTAATTTTCGGGCTTTCGACGGTGGTGCCGGTCCAGGGCGTCGATTGGCGATGTGCGATTGGCGGGCGGCGGCATTATGAAAATACGCACATCGACGAGGAGCACTCGCGCGCCATTTACGTAATTTGTAATTGCGCAGCAGAAACCGTCGGTTTATGGAATTAACGAGGGGAGCCATTAAATTTAACGATCGTTGATTCGCCGCCAAGTTGCCTCCATGGAATAGCCGCCATAGGTAGCTTGGCCTGGCCAGTTGCTCATCCCCTCTCCCAGCCCCCATGGAGCAGACGATCAAGGAGAGCGAGAGGAGGAAGAAGGCGAGTCGTCGGAGAGTCGAATTTATCGCGTCCAATTAGTAGGCTACCGGTGACACCGTGGTCGACATTTAAAGGGAGAGGATAAGACGTCGAGTGACGAACCTAACGGGCACGTCCGGCAACGTCACCCTCGATACCCGTCCTACCCTGTCGAACCTCCAATTAAAATGCGACGTTAAACTGCTGCCGATTGCTCCTCGCGCTCGCCATCGAGCCTGCGCGCGTTTCTTCTTACCGAGAATTTCACGGCAACTCTCTTCTCTCTCTCCGCCAATCTCTATTATTTCATTTATCACGCCCCCCCCCCCCCCCCCCACCTTATACTCTCCTTGCAAAATATTCACTTCACTACATATTCTCTATCCTCATACTTCCCGGAATCCGAGATTCCTTTCGGTCTATTAACTTATTCAACCTGCCGATGTGCATCTTCCAGCTCGTAAATTATCCGGACATTAATTAGTCCCCGACATTAACGCGAATTAATTCCCATTTCTCAGTTAACGACTGGTCGACTCTCCAGTCTCCACAGGCCACAGTCGATTTAGCATTTTACGTCCGAGGAGATTGTTGACAGCGAGCAATCTTAAAAGGATTTCATCATCGACATTTTCATCTTTTAAATGAATATGTACTTTACTCGCAACTCCATAATTTTCTCATCAGCATTAATATTTAGCAGTTACCCGTAAACTCGTTAAATTCCACTTTTTTCCCCTTCTTTTGTGTTGGATGATTTTTAATAAAGGTATACATATATAAGTAGCGAGGCAAAAATGAGGTTTGGCCGGTGGGTTTATTCGACTCGTCAAACATAATCCATTATATCGCGAGTGAATCAGTCACCTGCATCGGTATGGGACGTTCATCATCGTATTCTTCATATTGGAGTTAAGGATCGATCGAGGCTTCCCTGGACGTTAATAGCCACTGAAGTAGCCGATAAGTAGCTTTAGCCGTTATCTTTCGAGCAGAGATTGCGAATCTTTCGGAGTATCCAGGGTAAAAATGCTGTCGGTGTTCGGCGCCTTTATCGTGTTGACTGTCGCTCGACTTGCCAGCTAGTGATTTGCATACCCGTCCAAAGGGACGTCGCATCGTGTCATGCTTTCTCTCTCCTTCTCGCACACAAACACAATCACACACACACACACACACACCGACACAGTAGAATGCATCCACTGGCCTGCACGCGCGACCACAATCGTGATTCACCTAGCAGCCAGCCATCCACCATCCCTGCCCCTCTCCCCTCGTCCCTCCTCGCACTTCTTCCTTTACCGCTCTACATCCACCCCGTCCCCTCCTCCTCCTCGCCTTATCTTTACCTCTTTTGCCCGCTCTTGCGCTCTCCTTAATTCCCCGATCGAGCGGCTAACGAGACAACGCCGCTGGCGCTGGACAAGTAAATTACGCGAGTGCTCCCTCAAGATGTTTCAAGGTCCGCTAACGGTCGACCGTTACTAAAGGAATCGCGCAATCGCCAATGCAGAACGAATCCCACTGCGACGAATTACCATATTGATGGACGACACTTCCTATAGCTTTATTTTACTACTCGCTTTATTGCTCAATGCTTAATTCGTTTCGCTCCCAGTCAATACGATATTCTTCTTCTTCTTCTTCTTTTTTCGTCCCATTACCCCGATCCTCGTCTTATTGATAATTTTATCCTCGCGGAAATTGCATAGGTACACTGCTGAGATATTTCAATATACTTGGGGTAAAAATAGTTTGCTCCTCTCCGGGAGCTCTTCCTCGTTCTATCTATTCTCTGAAGAGAGAGAGAGAGAGAGAGAGAGAGAGAGAGAGAGAGAGAGAGAGGGGGGGATGGGGTTGCGAAGGGAACAATGGCTCGTAATAGCAGTAGTGGATAGCCAAGTGATTTCTCGATAAATCAGTACATGCTTGTTTGCGGAAGGTCGTGAAGGCCGGGGAGTAAAATCTCAGAGAGTTCTTCTGTGGTTCCGCGAACCTGTCTTGTCGTGCGTCTAAACTTAGCTTGCCCCAGGAAGCGGGGTCACAAAGAGAGAGAGAGAGTTGGTTCACGATGTGGCAGCTTCAACTGCAAGTCCCTGCAGACCACGCGGGGCAAGGAGGAACCTGTTGTTGATGCCCAAGTTGGCGACTCGCTGCAGCAAGAAGGCATCGCAAGAGATTCGAGACACGAAACTAAGAGAGCACACGGGGAGAAAAGGTAAGTGGTATTATACTAATCCTAGCAAAGCGTCGAGTAGCGAAGAACAGAAGACTAGGACGTCCCGCAGAGACGACAACTATAGTCCGAGAGCTAATCATGCTAGTGCCCGACGTTCTTGCCTCTTGGTTCATCGCGGAGAACACCGACGGAGTAACGTACACTGGATTATACATGATTTTGAAATAATCTTATATAAATCTTACTCGACACCCTCTTCATTGCTATTCCTCCTTGAGTAGCAGCGTACTTGTCAAAAAGTATATTAGCCTATATCCTTTAACCTTTAATTCCATAATTTTCCTTCCAACATCTCAGTATTCACGCTCAATCGTCGCTGGAATTAAATTTATCCTATACGTGAGCCTGTGCAAGATTTTCTATGATTGCTCTTTTATTTATATATATATATACACTTAGCATTTTGTCCGGTCTGAAACGATAGACCGTGTTTACGTAGTTCTCGTTCCGCTGTACTCGCTTGGGTATACTACTTAAACCTCCTCAAGGACAATAATAGTCTGGTGGTGGCTACCTTAACAGTGAAACCGCTTTATACACGATCATTTCGAGCGATATCGCCACCGTGAGGCTGCTTGCTGGCGAGATGGTAAGAGGACCTTTCGAGAGATCGAGATAGAGTTTATTGTCCTGAAACGACGCCGGACAGGTGTGTAAGGTTAACAAATCGAGTGGTGTACGAGCGAAGCGAAAGATATACTCTCCTGTCTCATCCCTCGTCCGCTGATCCTCTTATCGCAGCTTTTTCAACGCGTTTGCCAGTTAAAAAACGAAGCCTCGTATATAAGCCCGATCTAAATAAGATCGCGTAATTGTTATATTGTAGGAAATAGTAAATTCTTCGCGATGAGGAATAGCGGGAGCATTTTGCAGGTGGCCGCTAATAGAAATTACAACGGACAGAAGTGTAACCATGAAAGATATAGCAGTCTTCTTGCTACCAGTTCAGTGATTATATAGTATTTCGGGGTCACGTGGGGTCATGCTTGCACATAAATGCATAACAGCAACACGATTGACGTTACAAAAGTACTAAGTAATCTAGCTCGGTATGTCTTACGCGCGATAACTCGAATGAACCCTGGTGCAAGCGATATGCTGCCTCGGCTCTTCTGCTTTCACGATAACGAGGCACCATCGATAAATCATCTATCCTCGCGCAAGGATCGTTTTCTGTTCCTTCGGACAGCAGCCATTTGCTCTCCTTCTCGAGGTTTCTTCCCAAACGTAATGGCTTGCCTCGCTTCTCCATTGGCCAACGATTGCAGCGACAGCATTATTCTATACATCCCCTCCCCCATTCCCTCTTTCTCTTTTCCATCTTTTGTCCGGCATTTTTTTTCTTTTGCCCACTGTGCAACAAGACACTTGCCGTAAAATGAACAAATAATATAGGTTCGCGGAAGGAAACGCTCGATGGGATGCGAGAGGAGAGATGATGTGCGTGAAAGGCGACCATTCTGCCATGGCTATTCGGACTCATCGAATAACACGCGAGAAAGTTATTTGTGAATTGGCGTTTCACCGCGCGACCACCGCCTTTCTTATGTATAGGAAAATGTGCGAGCCTCGAGTGAAATCGTGGAAAACTGCACGGATAGTTCGCTTCGAATTTGTCGGGGATATAATTTGACTATAGTTTCGCAGCTGGTTTAATAATCATTATTATTATTATAGCTTGTTCCTGGTTGTCGTTCCTGGAACAAGCTTCGATGTACACGGCAAGCTCGTTAAAGTTTGAAAAAAAACACAATATATATATATATATATATAAATCTATCCGATAAGAGACTCGAAGGAATAAAGCTAAATACTAATACATGTGTGTGTGTGTGCGTATAGTAGTGGAGTTCGGATGACGCTCGAGTGACCCGAGAGAAGATGAATCACAAGAGAGGTCCTGTTAATATCTTGTTCATAAGTCTTTGATAAAAATGCAATCTCGTCCGAGATATTCGTGGCCTTTGCACTAGAAAACTCAAATGGAATCGCGTCCCATCGAGCGGTTATCTGATGAGTCGATCTGCCGAGTCTTAGATTGCACTCGATACATAAGCGCGATGATTCGAGCAGACAGCTCTGACGTTATTCCTTTTGCGGAAGCACATTGTAAGACAGAGCCGTGTGTAGCGCGATTTATCAAACGGCCGGTGAACCAGCGAGAAATCAGAGATGACTAGTACAATGGGCAGGGCCTGCGTACCTTGTACTAGAAACAAATCAATAGAGTTGACGAGGACCGACAGAAAATTTTATGCCCCATCGAAAGGCAGGAACACGATTCCGACAAACCGAATGCAACACTCAAGCATCCTGCCTGGCATTTACATTTTCGCGCATTCGCTTATGCATGTATGTATACATATATGTATATGCAGTTCATAAATTAATTTCAATGCGTATATACACACTGCAACGATAATAGATAAGGTATCAGGTGGGACCGGCTGTTGGATTTTTCACACTTGATCGATTTAAGTGTGTGTATGTAAGGCGTACGCGCGCACACGACTGGGAACGCAGTCTTATTATGCTCATTGTGGAAGCATAGAAATGAGAGATAGACGGACGAGTACAGTGATCGTACGTGATTGAATATCACGCCCAAGGCAGAGCTGCTTGTAATTGGTTGATTGAAGCAAATTGATTTTATTATTTGATCGTCGGTGACTCATCGATCGAGAGGCGCAGGCGAAAGTTTGCTATGGATGTTTTTGATAGTGGGGGGGGGGGGGGGGTGAAGGAGGAAAAGTGCATGAATTGCCGCTCGTCACACCTCGATGATTTAACTTGAATTTTGTCATGCCGTTGTGGTTGCCACGGGGTCACCTGGCCGAGACGGCTCGCTCGTCTCGCTCGCCTCCCTTACCCTGCATACCACGTCCCACCTTCCCGATGCTCTCCTTCTCCCCTTCCACATTTTATTAAATGCCACGTCACATCGTGCTCCGCTGCTCTTACCCAACAAACCGTTTGTCGTTATATTCGTCTCGATCGGGGACCGCTCCACCGCACATTTAATACATTTATATCGGAATTTATCTAACTACCGGAGCGATCACCTGATTGCATTGCAACACTTTCTTTCCACCGACTGTGTTCCTGTCTCGCTGCGTCTATTCGCTCGTATATAGAGAAATTTATTTTATCCCAATAGCGTAAACTATATTTCGATGTGGAATTTTTTTTTCTTTACCGCAACGCGCGCCGCGGCGGTGCAGCGTGCGGCTGGTTCACTCGCTCGCGTTGAGAATGCTTCGGGGAAACGAGCAAATTGTATAGGCTGCGTTTTGCGCGACTTTCCGAGCGCGCTGTACGTATATATATATATACAGCGTTTCAAAATTCTTGGAGGAATAAAAAAAATGGCCCTTCTCGTTTGGTCGGCCGCGTTAACCCAGCTTATTGGCGCCCGCTCCTCGCACTTTTTAGCCTTGCAGATATATACCATACGCGCGCGATCCTCCTGTCCCTCGATGCAACGAATTACTCTTTCATTTTACGAGAGACGATAGCCGGTTATACGCTTATACAAATTGCTACGTGGAGGTAATATTTCAATTTAAGAGATTCCCTACGCTTCGGCTTTATTAAATTATTTGATGGCGCACTTAAGAGCGAAAATGAGTGATTATTGTAAGAAATTCAGATGTAAAATGGCCTTAAAATGATAGCTCCAAAAATTGTGCGGTCGTACATCTTCGAGAGCGGATGATATTTATAATGTATATGGACGGCGTTTACGCGGTATCAGGGGAAACTGCTACAAGCCTGGATAAGTAATCGATTCGGTATATACGTTTAATTTAATGAAAATTGCATGAATAAGGACAGTTGGACGATCGCTACCACGAAATTAAGTATCGGTAATGGTCGTAATTTAGTAAAACGAGACTGCTCGGTTGACCGCATAGAGCACCTGAGAACACGCTTCATTAGTCACCTGTCCCCATTTGCTTCTGCCTCGCACCTAACGCTCCGGAAAGAATCTTCGTCGACTCGTCCTTCCGCCGCGCAACGCCACGTACGCCGTACGCCGCGGGCGCCTTATTCCAACCGCGCGTGCATAATTTCTCACATAGAACTCTTTCAAAATTCCACTATTTCACCAGGAAGAATTAATAATAGTGGATAATCCCTCGTCGTCTCACCCTGAAGATTTCGGTGAACCATACGCGCGGCAAAAGCGAAAGAGAAAAAATTCAGTGCCCGAAGCTATGTGTTTTAACATTTATCGGATTACAATGTTAAAAAATGGAATTAAGGGTTATTACCGTAAATTTGAGGCCGCTATTTTTTGTCGCGCGAGGAGAGGAAAAAAAGGCTGAACAGAACACTTAAAAAATTTGTTGCGCTGTCTGGTCAGCGATGCAGAACGATCGGCGACGAGAGAGAGAGAAGATTGCAGGCAAGCAATACCCGATGGTCGAAAGAGTCGACGCCCGATCGCCGATCGCTGATCACCGATCGCTGATCACCGATCGCTTGTACCTCCTGATTGAACCACCACTGTACACGTTTCAGTCCCCCTTTGTCACGACTTATATTTGTAGAAACTCCATCGCTTATTATTTTATCCCGACCGGGACCAGCTATCTTGATTCAATAAAATGTTAATGTCATTCCAGTCAATCAAAGAACCTGCGGTCCGGACGGTGCCAGCACATGTACGAGTCAAAATTTTCTTCGTCGTGCCGGTATCCTCGCTTCATTGGTCAATACCAAGAGGCAACTCGACTGGAAAAAAGGTCCTTTTGTAACTTTGTCTCTCCTCACGAGCACAAAGAGGAACACGTACCAGCTCTCCTTATATATGCATATTTATAGGACTAATTTTTCGTCGAATCGAGATTTACGAACGACCATGGAAATCTCATTTTCTGCATCTCCCCTCCTTTTTCTCTCTTTCCAGTGGATTATCTTTCGCTACAAGGCCAGCAATTTACATCTGGTACAGCTTTTCTCAGCAAAGGATTCGCTTTGTCGAGCATTGCAATCTCTTCGACTGCTAAAAATAGCTGGGGAACGATAGCTACCGAACAAATGACGGATCGAGTGAAATTTATGTAATTTTGCTGGTTGAGGGAGAGGAGAGCGAGGGTTTGCAGATAAAATCGTCGGTGTAGGAAGTAAATGACGTGGTCCTCTATCGTGTATTTATCGACACGAAGATTATCGAGTCGGATCTGGCATGAAGAGCAGCAGTCGTTCGGGTGGTACCAATTTGTCGTTGCTTTATCAAGCGTCATCTGATGGCGACCCGACACCGCAGACCACTGAATGCGAAGCTACCTTCGAGTGACACCAGCCACAATGGGAACAAAGCGCCGTGGCATCTTGCCAGGGTTTTGTTTCATTCCGCGGTGGACAGCTTGCGTTATTTGTCATGCATTTTGACTCTCGCCGATTTCATCTTACCCATTTTTCTCTGCCTCAACCGAGCGTCGCCAATTGTACGCGTCTGTCCGTAAAATTATCCTGCAAATATGTTGGTAGCTTATAGAGTCGATCGACTGGAAAATATTCCAGCCATTATTATAATTATTATTATCGGAGGCATTGGACCAAAATTATCGACCAATCGCGAAGAGTAGGATTTGTGAAAAATCATGTGAAAAGTGATTTATATATATGGACGAACTTATTTTACACGCAGAGACTTTTTCTTCATAAATCTTGCAATAATTTAAGAACAATGGCTCGCGCGGATGAATGGTCGATCGATCGTGGAGTTTCTAGTTTGCTGTTTGTTCTTGGGCACGAATGATCATAAATAAAGGTGTTGGAGAAAAGAGGAGACACGCATGATCCTCCCGGGTTCTTCCTACGTTCGACTATAGGCCGCTCGACGATATAGGAATTAACGTCTTGGAAGCAGCAGACACGCGTGGCGCTCTTGCATTCTCAGAGCCCGGAGGTACAGCTTAATTGGCATATCAATCCCAGAAGTACCGCGAGAAAAGTGCACGGGAGAGACAGAGAAGGGAATAGAAGCAAGGTCTCGCAGGGTTAATAAAGTTACACGCGAGAGCCTTACGATTAAACGTTTCGGCTGACAATCAGAGACCGCGTCTCTTATTATATTCCTTATATATATATATATATATATATATATATATATTTCATTACATACGAGTGAATCGTAGGCTCACCTCCGTATCACTATCATCCCTATATATATATATATACATATACGTATAACGAGTTCGACCTATCCATTCAACCCGGCATGATTTACCGTAAACACTGCCCGCTTCGATCGCTCTGCCAACCTGAAAAATCTTTCACTTATAAATGATCGAGAGATTAATTCATATCTGTATAAATACGTATATATAGTACAGTCGCACAATCATAGTCAGTCCTCGTTCTCACGTCAGATTTATCGCGAAATCAATTCCGTTTATTCATTTGTTTATCGTTAAATCGTTTCGTGACGTATTTAGTTACGCAGCTTTGTGTGTGTGTGTGTGTGTAATAATTAAGGCTCGATTCGACATAGCGCGTGTGTTATAATAGGTATTTAATTGAGAGGCGTGATAGGGTGTTTAAAATGCAGGTTTTTCGTAAGTGAATTATTGTGGACGCGCGCGCAGGGCACAGGCGAGAATGCTAGATAGAACAGAGTCGATCGGTGAGATAATAGCAAGACGATTAATTTGCATCGCTCAGCAGCTTGGTTGGAATCGCTATTATATTCCATTGGAAGTATAAACGTTCTAACTAAATCGCCATACCAATATAGCGAGCAACCAACCGACTGGCAGATCGATATCTCTCCAAATGGTTTCAGTGTCTGTATATCGATACCAGGATGGCGTGTCGTAACGACTTTATAATAGATACCGGCAGGTGGGATCAATACGAGGAAGATTGAAGCTGGCTCGCGAAGGATGGCAAAACGCGTCCTTCCATTATACTCGCCTTGCAATTCCAATCTTCGCTTATTGATCTCCCTCGCCGCAAACTTTTTCTGCTAAATATTTTTCCAATTTCATTTGCATATTGCACAATGCACCGTTCGACCGCGAATAGAATTAAAGTCAACTGTTCTCGATGCGGTGCAGCAGTTCAGCGTCAATTTCGGTATAAACTGCGAAAACAATATGGTGGAGGATATAGCGAAACTGTGGTTTTACAACTATCATTCGCTTTTATATATTCTATTATACACTTGTACATATATACAGTTGACTCTGTAGCAATTTTCTTATATGTGTTATCCGAACGGAGGAAAAGTCACACGATAGCTATACGTATGGCAAATGGTATTCATTGGAGAGATGTTGAGCAAAGCGAGGTAGACGTTTAAGGGCACGATAGTTAGCAGCAATTGGTATGGGGAAGAGAGTGAGTTTGCTTGGATAAGCGGAAGCTATAGAATGCACTGGAAGCGAGGGTTTGGTATTTTTGAGTAATTACCGGTATCACGCGACGCCAAAGGTGTTACTTAGTTGCGGGTATCTTTGTTACAGTGGTGGTGCTGATTTGAAGTTGCCTAGGCGGCCCTTCACGGTCCCTCTTATACCTTAGCCTGGCCGTGCCTTCCTATATAGTATATATATATATATATATATATATACACCGAAGGCAGTTAGGCGAAACTTGGAAACTGGTAGTTCGACGGTCGCATGACTCGATAAGCGATTATGCCTTAACGGACTACCACGGAGGGCCCTAACGACCGGTTGCTTCATTGGCTTCTCACGACACAGCTAGTTATTCCTTATACCGTGAATACTCGGGCCCGCTCCGACACGCTGCGCTGCAATGAACAAACTACTTTACCTTTATAAACCTAATGCACCCCATGCACACGTGCTTCCTTCCTCTCCCCTTCATTCTCCTCTCGCTATTTTCGACAATTCCCGGAACGACGAGAACTCCATTGATAGATACCGCGACTATAACGATCAGCGATGCGTGTAGCTCACGCGCGAGTCCCACGTATACGTAATTCGTAGTTGGCAATTGCGAAAAAGAAACACAATGAAGATGCGAAGAGTGGATGTTTCTGCAGTTGTCAGTCATCGTCAACTCGGGCCAGAGATAGAGAAGGAACGGCTGTAAAAATGTTAACAGAATCAATGACTGATGCAATGGGGAACGATCCGGAAAACTCTTCATCTTGCGTTACAATGATAATGTCTCAGTATTTTAATTGCTACTTTATCTTTACATAGATAATGTTGTCGTCCAAATGTTCCTGTCATCTTCTTATATTAATTTTCCTCTCGCTATTTTCAACAATTCCCATGCCTATACAATAGCTTGATGAATAGATACTGCGACTGTAACGCTCAGCGATGCGTGTAGCTCGCGCGGGAGTCCCACGTAATTCGTAGTTGGCAATTGCAGTAAAGAAACTATAATGAAGATGCGAAGAGTGGATATATGTAAATATTTTAATGCAATCAGTGACTGATAGAAGGAATGATCCGGAAAGCCTCCATCTGACTGTACAATAGAAACGTTACTATTTTAATTATTATTATATACCTTCATAAACGTAATGTCCTTCGTCCCTCACCTTAATCTCCTCTCTCTCTCTCTCTCTCTCACTATTTTCAACAATTCCCGTATTCACAAGAACTCGATTGATGGATACTGCACTACTGCAACGCTCAACGATACGTCTAACTCGTTCAAGCCTCGCATAAATCGTATAAGCTGTCAATTGCTAAAAAAACAAATCTAATGAAGACGCAGAGACTTGATGTTTCTATATTTATCGTGAGCTGAAGCAAAGATGGAGAAAGAGCGTGGCTGCAAAGTGAATATTTCCATAGAAGAATGAATGACTGATGGAAGGAACGGTCCGAGTGCCCGTATCATAGGCGTTACAATAATAACGTCACGATTTCGGCTGTAAATCGAAAAGACACGTTGGCATTCGTGGTGCTTTTCCCTATAGTGGCGCACGCAATCGGCGGCGTTCTCTCTGTTGTGGTCTTCTATAGCGTCACGCATCAACTGCTACGCCGCAAATGCTCTGGAACCACACTGCCGCTATACCGCGCACTTGCGATATCGCATCTATGTCTCAAATTGATTGCAGCAACATTCCGACCAATTTTCAACGAGGACTTTTCTCCAAAACACCACATAAGCATCAAAAGTATACAATAATGCTACATTGTTAAATCTTAATTTTTGCACTCAACATTAATCCCGCAATAGAGGTAATCCTCCTAATAGAGATAATCCATTAGAATTGATGGTAGAAAAATTGCAGGATATTTTCCGCTCGATTGGTAATATTAAAGCTTGTTAAATTGATTTGAGGTTGAAGCATTGTTTTTATTTTTATTGGTTTATCGTTTTAGATACAAAGTTGGAGTTTCTTTTGGGATCGATCGGGTTAAGAGAGATAGATATCAGTCGGATGTAGAGTGCAGCAAGAAAGATTGTATTCGTTCCGTAGAAATATCTTGGTAGTCGCGTGTAGTCAGGCTCGAGCGCTCTTGGATTTACAGGGAAGAGCGCGCGCTTCCCGAAGAAAAACTTGAGCGGTACACGGTTCAGCATCTGGCAACAGGCATATTGGCAGGATGAAAATTGGACGATTCCCGGTAACCGAGCGACAACGTGTACGACTCAGCACGTGCGGCTGCTTAAGCTCCTGATGCCAGCTTATGGCTCGCGTTCTCTTTTCATTTGACTCGCCGGAGGAGGGATCAGAGTGGACGCGCTTGACCGCACCCGCCGGAAAGAACACCTCTCATGGCGTTTCGATATTTCACCATTAATTCCTTCTAATTTTAAATCCCACAGGATTTTTTCCAATCGGCATCGTTCCTATAATAGCACGCGCAGGCAGCAAAATAGTAGCATCTGTGCAGGAATCCACTATGAGACACCTTGGATGGAATTCGATACAAATGAACCAGTCCACGAGACTCTCCGTTGTAGATTTCCTCAGGATATAGCATCGAGTCTCAGCAATTTCTAATCGATTCACGTTGCTAGCACGCAGGTATGAAAAATTCGTTTATATTTTAGCATCGACATTTATAGGGGAGATTTATACTTGTTTGGACGTGCGGGACATTAAAGAAGTGCCGTGTCGGATCCTTAACGCTCCCTGGCGTCTTTCGGCTTTCGAGTCACGAGCGTGGAATTCGGACAGACACGCTCGGACGCTCCTGGACCCGCGGTATTCCCGTTTTAATTTGCTCGAACGTGCGTGAGACTAAAGGGAGCAAAGAGTAGTGTCGCCCGATTCCCGCAAGCTGATAAGTCCTGTCGGGAACGGTCCTTGCGTCTTGCGCTATATATATATATACACAGCCTGGCGATGCACAGGTGTGCGTGCAGTATATTTGTATATATGCAACATATATAAATTTATTTCTTCCTCTCCTTTCTTTCCCAGGCAGTCAACAGCGTCTTTCTAGTCCTCTCGGGTTAAGAAGCTTGCTCCTTTTTTCTTTTCGCCCGTTTATCCATCTCACTCAATCTTCGTTCCTTTTCAAACGGTCAGTGTCGTTTAGCCCTCCCGTTTTGCGAGATTTCGGTCGTTTACTTCTATCTCGTTCGATCTTTCTCGCTGCTCGATTCCGAGCAAGGAGCATCGGCAGCACAGCACACGGACGGTCCCCTTGTCCAGACACGGTCCTTACTCCGACTCTTTCCTTTTACCTCTTTCGCTCGACACGATCGTCACGGATGACTGCGTCGTCGACGGCGGTCTTTTGTCCCGTCCCGTTTGTCATAATGACATCAAACAAAAACTGTCAATCCTCCTGTATTGGCTTCCATGCACGCATTGAGAGCCTCAATTAAAAATACACACTTTTTCCTTGCCTCCTCCGGTTCTTCGTGCCCGAAAAAGTATCGTTAAAAGAGAAATTAAATTTCACCGGGAATTTACCAAATTATCTTTTAATGGGCCGAAAGAAGGGCAAAAATATATTCGGTCATCAAGCAGAGGAGGGAGAAAAAAGTGTGTCCCGATATTTCCAGGAACTCGGTATATAGATTATATTTTAATAACTGTCTCACGATTTTCTTATGCTGGAGCAGCAGGGAGGGAGAGAGAGCCGGAAAGTAATACGGTCGTTTATTGGCAAAACAGCGAGACAGGATATTGCACGATCTTTCTTTGAGTCTGGCTTTTATGCAGAAAGAAGTGGTCGGTGCTGGTCGTCCTACTATATATATATATATATATACTCGTGGGACGACGCGGTGGCTCCGATAATCAGAGGCGATTACTGTCGCCTTCCTATGTTTTTCAGTGTCCTCTTTCATCCTCTACCTTGTCGTTGCACGTTAGTCAATTTAGTCCGGCGTGAGAGAAGAGAAAGGGAGGACAAGCGAGAAAAAGAGAATAATCCTCTGCGGGCAAAAGCTGCCGTTGCCCGTGCTTAATAGCACCATGGATACGAGATGATGCACGACAATTTCTTCCAGCAGTTCTTTTTGCCATCCAAGAGGAGAATTTTCGTCGAATAATAAAATATAGCAGCAATAAAGTAATACAGTTATTTCCTGGAAGCTTATCCTGAAATTAAAGTCAGCAAGAGAGATCACATTTAATAATATTATCTCAACCTTCGTGTATAGCTTTGTCTTTTTTTTAGCAAAATGAAGCACACGTGAAAGTTCATAGGTGAAGGTTTTTAGACGAAGCGCAATCAGGTTTGTTCCCCATTGCGTGCGATCGTTCGGTAAGCTTGTATATATAGTTTACTTCCGAGACGTTTATGAGTCGTTTCGTCCACGCGTACTTTAGCGCGCCGCTCATCCAGAGAGGGTGGTAACAGTGGAAAGTCATTTATTTATCAAACTGAATTACGAGCAAAACGATACAGAGATACACTTCTCGCGATAAATTACAAGCCAATCCCGTCATCCCGACTGCAATGAGAGACGAATAAAAAATAATGACAAATTATGTTATATCGCTGTATACATATATATATATATATATATAAATGGGAAAAATCCTTCAATAATGCTTGTACACTCCGCGAATCCTTTGGCGAACATGCATACATGTCTTTTGGTACACTATATACACGCGATACGAGAAAAAGAATGAAAAAATAGAGGCGCGCGCGATGGTGCGAGCGATTTTGACAGTCGCACTGTCCCTGCTATGATGAATGAAGGAGTCGAGAAGTAATCGACGTTATCGTAAATCTTTGACTCTCAGGACCATTGTGAACGCAGCCGTCATCCATTTCGATCTCGTCGCCCGAGAACTTTGATCTGACAGAGCGAACACAGATTCCTATCGGACTTGATATTAACAAAACTCTATTCTGTCGCAAGGTAAACCGGACATGCTTAAACGAGCCAGGAGAAAAGAAACGCAACGCGAGATGGATAAAAGCGTAAAAATTATTTAGCGAACGTTCTGCTGTTATATATTTATCGAATCGACGACGATAAATCATTTGAAAATCCAGTGCTATAGGCAGTGTAATATACCTGTCCACGACCTAGCCTCGTCGGATTATTATATATATATATATATCCTTATCTATAATCCATTTTAGGCGTGAAAAGCATTTTGATCGAGGTAATCGAGTGATCCGGGCCAGCGCCAAAGTGATTTTCCTCGGATCGCCAAGATCGTCCGCTATCATCGGTTTTACTTAACTGCCACGTGACACACTAACGATAAATCATTCGAAATTTTCGTTTACGACAGTTTCTATCCACGCCACCCGAGCGCGAGATTATTATTCCTATCTGAGAATTGAGAACGAAGTCGATGCTTATCGAGAACTTGGAACGACCAGACACCAAGGTTAGAAACGATCGAGCGCGTTTCACTCTGCTGAAATATCGATTTTAAACCAGTGTGTTGCCTCTCAATTCCTTCGCGACTTACCGCGAGCGGCTAAAACCAACAATGCATTCAGGAGTTACCCCGCCACGTTGGATGCTGATATTAACGACACCCCGTAGGTCGTTATGTTGTCACACGAAGAAAGGGGTTGCTCAGAAGAATCATGGAAGAAGCGTTTCGGTGGAATTTCAAGGAGCGAACTAATTGCATGCATTTTTAAAGACGAGAGGCGTCTTAATCGGCGAGTAGCATGATGGAAATGCATGCATAAAGCTTGATACTCGTGGCACCCTCGGGAAAACCAGCTCAGCCAGGTCTAACGAGACTAAATCTTTTTCAAACCAGCTTCAAAGGGTTAAGCATTTAGAACCTGCCCTTATACTATATACTATCTCCCCATGCAGTCATAAAATTACATAATTATCTAATTTTGTTTTCAATTATAAATTAACGGTTTATTTATGCACTTCATTGACACATATAAATATGTATTACTAACATCTCAGGAATTATAATGATAATCACAGCAATATAGTATTGATATTTTTCAATTGTTTCAAGTCTCAAATATTGATTTGTGTCGTTGAATGTTATACAAAGAAATCTACATACAATCCGTTTCCAGAAGCGTCTAGAAAGGTAATGATTGCAATTTGTTTCAAAATTCTTGTGAAATAGAAAAGGGAGCTTCCTGCCAGGAAAATCGTTTTTCTAATTATAAACGCTGCGAAACAAAAGTCTGAAAAACCGATGCTTGGAAACATTGACATTATAAACGTTTCTCTATATATATACTCCTTTGGAGATCGGTACTTTATTCACGAGTGTTGTTCAAGTTCATTATAATGTATAGAGAGAGAGAGAGAGAGATAAGTCTGAATAAATTGTTCCTGTTGAGTCGACTAAATTTCCCATTGGCGATAAAGAGTAATGCGACAGTTTCAGAAAGTTTGTCTGGAGATTCGTGTGACTTTGGTCGAAGGCGACCTGTATAAATTGCGTTTTCTGCGGGCGAAAGGGACTTTAATGGACATTGATATATCGAGGATAGCTGGACGTGGTCATCCACGTGTCGTAATTAACGCCCAGGGTTGTCGTGTGCTTCGATAACCCAGGTCCGAATGACGTCTCAGGGCTTTCTGATGTCGCGCTCTTGTAAGTGCCGATACGCGACCGAGCTACGGAAACTCTCCTTGTTTCCCTTTATATAAATACACGTAGGTCCTACTCTTCGGCTTATCGACTATTACGTCGCGCTTGCAGTAACTCCTTGCCTTTCTGATTCAAAAATTCCAACCCTCGTTAAAACGTCCATTATATATATTTATATATAGAGTCGAATAATTAAAACGCTCTATAGAGTATAAATATTAAAAGGCTTATATGTATCCTACAAATTTATTACAAAGCTATATATATCTTCTAAATCTATTCTCCGGATTTTAACTCTTGGACCCTGTATACAGAAATGCTAAAGCAAGTCTCTTATCCATCCCAAGCAATATAAAAATTATGAAAACATGACGTTATAATTGTCGCAGGATATACAACATTTTTTTGGAAAAGAATAATGTGGCACTTGGATTATAA
Organism: Prorops nasuta; assembly: GCF_024137725.1. NCBI lineage: Eukaryota > Metazoa > Arthropoda > Insecta > Hymenoptera > Bethylidae > Prorops > Prorops nasuta. The sequence goes on from NW_027116810.1 coordinate 6,881,029, forward strand.
TTAGGCGTTTACATGAAGCGTCCCGTGCGAGGGGGAGAGAACACGAGGGATAAATAATGAAAAGTGCGAGAAGACGATTTCTCCAGAGGCCCATAGGGGAATACATCGGGTGAGAGAGATCGAGGACAAAGCAGCAATACCAAGGTGGTTGGTTGGCTCGCATCAAAGTGGCGAATTTCCAAGGTGCGTCGTCGTGCCAGCACGCCATGTCGCGTATAGTGGATGGTAGCGAGAGTGGAGACCGTCGGCGCTCATTATTCTTTGGCGGCTCCGTCATTTGTCTCTCCGGGATAATCGACGAGCGTCCGCGAAACGAGACACGCCAGCCAGGAGATATAATACACTGTAGGAAGGGGCTCAACGAGACTGTAGCAGGCAGCCAGTCGGTAAACCGGGGCCCCGCAAATTATGTAATCGCTGTGTCATTGCGTTAAAGTAATTCCATTAGCTAACGAAGAGCTGCGAGCTTCGTGCTCGGCGAGCGAAAATACGCTCGCAGCTCACGAAAAGCACCGACTGTAGGGGGATGACTCGTGCTATGCGTCAAGGATCGCGAGGTCACGTTTTCACCTTCCACCGAGCCACCGTTTCTAATTCCACTCGATACTTTTAAGAGGGCCCCTCTCCGTTAGCCAATATAACGAAGATCGGTCGACGCGCGAGACCTTCGTTCCAACTGCACGATTCGAAGAAACTGTCAAAGCTGTATAGCTTTATTGCAAAGTTTAGGAAAATGTGCCACGGACTGTTAGATTTGTCGTGCTACAAGTTTTACAACGCTATAAATTCATTCGATTGTTGCAACAAGGTGGAAGTACCTCAGCACTGGATAGCAATCATATAGGATTACAAAAGTCTTCTTCCACTATTTTCCTATCGAGTGTCACTTTTAAAATTCCAAAAATGATGTACCAAAATTTAATGTTAATTTGAATGAACTATTATTCCTAATTTGTACATTCCAGTAAATACGATCTGTCGTTCCAACAGTGGAATCAACTCGACGTTGTACAATTTCTTGCGCTAAAAATCTAATATTCTGTAATCCGTTAAAGCGTATGATTCTCACTGCAGAGGATAATACAAGAGAGTATTGGACGTGGGATCGGTAGAATATTCTCCATGGTTGAGAGAGAGGTTCGGGGAAGGAGCAGAGGGAGACTCCTGGGTTCGAAATCGTCGACTCGGATTCCACGTTGTGCGTTATCCAGCTATAGTATACTGCGCGATTAAATCTCTGCGGCGCGCGATGTCACCTCCGCTGCAGCGAGTCGTCGTAGCTGCTATATGCGACGAAGGAATCCTTGACAGGAGGTCGCCGGATCCTCGTGCCCCCCCGTGGCGCATGAATCACCGCGACTCGCAGCAGTGTCTTGTCGTCCGTTCGTGGAAGGTGACAGCTGTCAAGTGGCTGCTATACGGCAGAACCGAGACGGTGTGTAGGAGGCGGGAGAGCTCCGCACCGTGCAAAATCGCCAGATAACCACCGCGTATCTCTCGGAGCCCTCGCACACCTGGAAATCTCTCTCGTTATTAATAAACCGCACCTCGAAAATACCAGAAAAATTCTGCCAACCAATTTTTTCTTTCGACCGAAAAAAGAACGAGCTTATATAATGTATATATATAGAAAAAGCATCGAGGAGCAGGTACTCCAGGATGACGCGAGTATTTATCTGCCGCGTGTTTCGCTGATAATTTACAGGCACGACTGTACTTTTCAGTCTACTTTGAAGCTATCGCGCGCGCGAGTGTGTTGGTGTGCAGGAGAGACGCGTGCAGGCACGCATACTCCGGTCCACCTTGACCCGCGGGGCGTGCGATGTGCCCCGGGTGATGTTAGCCTTTTGCAACGGTGTAGCAGTGAATTAAGGTACTGGGTGACCGTGCGTATATACTATATATATATATATATATATATATATACATATAATCGTTTTATATAATAATAATTTCTCATTAGCATATACGAGTCGGTATAAACCGGCGATCGTTGGGTAAAGTTTTCGCCACACGAGTGCCAAATGAAATGTGCGTTTGAAAATAATAATAAGGGTTAGGTTAGGTGGTGACGATCGGCTGGATAGGAAACGTCGTCGTGCACTTTGTACCCGAGTGCGAGGCACAATGGCTGGATGCACGTGGTGCATCGAGCGTGACTGGCGTTAGGTGTTGGCGCGTCCATCACGGTCGCGTACTCGGTGCCACCCGGTAATTTACTGCTCGATTTCTCTGAGCGATAACCGAGGAGCGAGAAGGAGCGGATAGGACGAGCGTAGCGAGATAAAAGAAGGATGAAGGGGTAGGGGGGGGGGGGGTGGGAGGCAGGTTGAATATAATTCAGCGTTGAATCTATTGGAAAGCGAGTGAAGCGAATGGCGAGAAGTTGTTGCGTATCTCGACGTTTGAATCGACTCGCGAGACGGACGGTTTCGTCCTGCAGGATTCGCAATAATGACAGAACCGTAACGAGGGAGGAACGTCTATACGGTGCTCCTCGCGATCCACGCTCATTTCGAATGACCAGCAATGACAATTCGTAACGAGGGAACCACTTTACTTCCGCCTCTTTTCTCATTCCTCTTTCATCTCGACACGCTAATCTTATCTCGTGCTATTTCATTTCCTAATTGCATTTAGGTATAGCGAATGTGCAGTGGCGAGAATACAGTGTGATGGTAAAGTGTCAATGTGTAACTGTGTATATATAGTTGTATACAAAAAGTATAGGGTAAAAAGTTCGGAGAATTATTGATGGTGAACACTGATAATATAATATACATATATTTATTAGTGAATCTTTTCGTTTCGTTGAACCTGTATATAGTCATTGCACGTTCCCTATACTGGGTGTGCCAAATTTTGCACAGTGCATTGTTAATGTTTTTAGTATTGGTTACAAAGCTAGTTACATTAGAAAAGTATCAGAAACTTGCATACTAATTAAGACGACAGAAGTGGGATAAATGCAAAATACTAAAAAGGGCAAGAATAATGCGCACCTAATTTGCCACACCCTGCATTATATATATATATATATATATATATATATATATTTGTATTTATATACACGGTCGAGACATTTGGCTACAGCTGCGATCTTTGATTTATCGTTCGACGGAATCCCTCGGAGGTAACAAGATGATCGAGTACGTGTTATATATATATCTCTCTCGGACGTTTTAAACGATATTGTAATAAATCGATGGCCATTGTTAAGTGCTGGTGTTATTTGTGGCTCTATGCTGCAGTGGATCTCTGAGCGACGACAATAAGGTTGGTGCGATGACCGGTAACGATTGGCAGGCAGGCAGGCAGGCAGCCGTGTCTCTCTGCTCCGCGAATGCCACTATGACCCGGCCAGTAGAAAGCTGGCCATGCCACACTTCGTCACGAAAGCACCCCGTATCTCCTCCTCCTTAACTCGCTGCTTTCTTTCTCCTCTTGTCAACCGTCCGAGTTTCTTGCTCTTTGCTTCCCGTCGTGCGACCCTCGACAAACATATCGAGGCTCGTTTCGTGAGCAGCAACAAGGTGCGACCACGATATTGAAAGACTCGGTCAAGCAATGACCTTTCGTGACACTCTACTCGACGATTTTCCACTCGACAAAAGCTGCACGCGATGACGATGACGAATGATCGCGCTTAATCTCCTCGTGATCCCCCCCCCCCCCCCCCCTATGAGAATTCTTCTCGATATACTTAGCAATTTTGCACAAAACTTTTTCCTCCTATTCACGATGCGAAAAACCACGCGGTCCCGTTATAATCAGAAGCGAACCTCGACGAGAAATATTGGACGGGATGAGGAACATTCCTCCTCGAACCAGCGATTATTTTAGATACTATATATATATATAGGTATCTGTATCAAATGTCCTTGATAGATATAGCGATATCTCGCCGCTTTTATTAATCACGATGGATGACCTTATTCCTCCACTAACAAGTTTCTATAGGGACTTTACAATGTCAAGTCATATATCGCTTGGCAATTGATTAGCGTGAAACGATCATTAGACTGCGGTGGTCTATGAGCAGCTGCGGCAGCCGGTATATAAGCTTATTAATTCCACAGTGCCGGACTAAAAGGACCATTAGCCCGATAGCCACTCTAATGCACCTTGCTATCGTTCAGATCGCGGAGCGTCCATAAAATAAAACGTGTCGAACGGGGCAAAGTATTACGCGGGCGCGGTCTCTCGGCTACGTTCCACGTTAATCGCCATTGTAATTAAGATCCTCGTTCGATCGATGCGAAAAATCATCGAGAAAATGTAGCTCGTTTATTTTGGTTCTGCTGGTTATTGTTTCACACGAGTGTTCGATAAGTTATAAGTGAAAACTTTGTCGAAGATTGACCCTGTAGCTAAGACCCATTCTCTGGTTGAATCTTATATTGGTTTTAAACATGCGAAATCATTGAATCAATGCAAAGAATCATGGAGAAAATGTAGCTCATTTATTTTCGTTTCGCACGTGCATGCGCTCGAGAGTATTCGATACGTCATAAGTGAAAACTTTGGTCGATAACGGCCCTAATAACTATGTACAATTCTCTGTTTGCATCTTATATTCTCATGATTATAAGCATGCACTGCTGCGTAGTAATAGATGCAAAATTATTGAAAAAAAAAAAACAAAAAAAAATCGAGAAAATGTAGTTCATTTATTTCGTTTCTGCGCGTTGTTTCACTGAATATTCAATAAGATATGCATACAGATACATAAAACTTTGGCAATGAATCATTCTCTAGTCGAGTCTCATATACGGGTTTTAAGCATGCAAAATAGCGTGGTAGTAGATGTGCAAGAGCAAACAAAGTATTATTCGATTAAGTGTCGCAATTAAACGACCGAACCGTTAGGTATTTTAGCACGTAGGAGTACGTATGATAAAGAAAATGGAAGATTCGTGTTATTGGTCGGGGTGGTATAAAATATGTCACCGAAGTATCACGCGAGCAGAGAATGCAGATCTGGCGATCGGTTAAGATCGGCCGATGTGCACGGAGAAAGTATCCTTTCGTGCGACTCTTTTTTCAACGTCGCTGATGTCCGTGGACAGAGCGAAGCGTAGCGGATGCTCGTATGTGCTGGCGAGAGAGGGTTATATATGTATACACAGTATATACTGCAGATATATAGAGAGAAAGAAGAGAAGGGGAGGAGGGAAAAGGCTAACGCGCGAGTTTACAACCGTTTTTCCCAGCCGTCGTAAACGATCAACCGAGCCAATCGCTATAATCGATATGAGCTAGCAGACTCACAATCGCCCGGTGACACGATGCGTTTGTAAATTTTGCTGCTCGCATCCGTGGGAACGGCGGCGAGTCGCTGCGGATTCGCTTTAATTCATGCAAAAGGTCGCAACCCTGAAATGAGAAACTACGATCGCCAACATTTCACGCACCCTCTCGCGCTTTTCGATAACGTTGACATTTCACACTGGTTTCATCGAACGCCCCTCCTCATATAGTCCAACGAATGAAAAAATTTTCGTTAAAGTTTCACGCTTCTGAAAGGGAAACTCGATTTATGAATTTCTGGTATGTCGCGAGTAAGAAGATTAATGTTTTAAAAATTCCTTATAAGTATATTGAATACACACACATGGATCGAGTTAGTTGCGTGTTACATAAAATGTATATAGATAAGTTGTCGTTGCCCAAGGAGCGCAGTGTTGGGATAAATCAAGAGAGACACGGTAGTGGTGTCTCGACGGCAAGTACATAAAAATTGCAGCGCCGCGCGCCGTCGAGGCACCATGTCTCAGCTGATACAGCAAGTTTGTGGTCCTCTGAAAATTGAAAATCGGTAATATTTCAATGATTATTGATTTTCATGAAGCTATCGAGTACTCGTATCTTTGGCTTAAAACAGCTTTAAAATGAGATTATGTACAAACATAAAAATCAATTCAAGGATTTCGAGATCGATGAATAAATATTTATTTCATTAAAATGTTTGTTCAACTGGCTGATGTTTAATTTTAATGAAGTGATTTGATTGTTTACGGTAGGATGTTTTAATAGGACACTAATGTACTTAAAATTTTTGTTTTTACGTGGAAAGCATCTTTTTTGGGAATATGTATATACATAGAACCATAGTTGACTGGGATTGATCGATCGGTCTAATTAAAGAAATTTAATTAACGGTGTATAGTAATGTCAATAAGGTTAACAAGAAGGTCTCTCTGAAAGAGTATAGGCCATATAAAAGGCGTTGTTAAAGATTCGTGAATGGCTTATCTAATCTACCTGGAGATATCCTTGCAGGACGATCGATGCTACGTTGTCTGGACGCATGTCACCCGAAACGAGCGATATGCAAACGTCGATCTTTACTTAGCGGCTCGTCAAAAGCTGCTAATCTTGGCTCGCTTATCGAATTACCTTGGGGCCATGCCGATGTAGATGTTTCCCGGCTAAAAGATAATCTGGTGGGTATGGTAATTCAAGATGAACCTTGTGCACGGTACAGCGTTGTTATTGTCCTCGCTCGCAGCGTCCGCAGTGTGCGTGCCCGGTTTCGGCTGCTATCCTCTAGGAGAGGATTCGGTGCTGTTCAAGGTGCGTCCATCAATTATTATTATAATCCACGCAAAGTGGAGTATACCGAGGCGAGATAAAGAGGCTCTCGGTCATCCTGCGATAGCACGAGATGCAGCTCGATAGCGTCGCTCGACTCTGGGAGCGGCTCTCCTTTGCTGAATATACTCGCGCGTTCCAGCAGAATTCGCCCCCTTTTTCGATATACGCGGTATTAATCGAGTCTTGGATGAATTCTCATCTCATCTCATCTCCTTTTTACTCGTCGTCGTTTAAAAATAAATCACCTTATTTCTTTTCAAACCCCTGAACTCTCGATGCTCCCCGATGATATCCAGACTCGCAGATTTAACGAGCTTAAGCACTGATATCCGTTTACGAGAGATCTTATAAAATCCTCGTTATGACGAGCGAATCGTTTAATTAGATTGTAGGCAAAATGCGGTAATTACATAAATATATCTAATAGAATTACCATATGTTGGAATAACATAAAGGTTAAATACATTCTAGCCTTGTTAATAGAAATTATAAGATTATTGATAGTTTGCATCCTGCAGTGTTTATCGCAGAGCAAGCTTATCAAAGTTCATAAGACATTAAAAACTCGGATAGTATGGCCAATGATGAAGAAATATTTCAACGATTGCTTCCGCCAAAGTGGAGTAAATCTCTATTCGGATCTATTAACTTTTTCGAAAGATGCAGGGTCTTCGGCTCGTTATACGAGAATCCACTTAATGACAATAGAGACTGGGGGTTGTTGAAGAGCGTATAGGTTTCCTATCGTCATACTTATCTTGATATTCGAACCGATACGCAGCATCACTACCTACCTTAAGCTCACACCCGGTGACCGCAGAGCGTTTAAACTAAAACCATGGAACAATACCCATTTAAAATTCTGAATCGCTGTTACAACGATTCACGATAATCTTGCTCAATGAATTGAACCACGGACAACCGAGCATAATTTAATTTACCGTTATCGTTTTATTTGCCTGGAATCAAGCGATTCTCCACAGTCACTTAGACTTAGCTTAATCCGTGGCAGAGCGCGAGAGAAAATAAGAGAATCATCGTTGTGCGACAAGCTAAATATGAGAGTTTAGAATTACACGTATAATTGAACTGAATCTTTTGAAACAAAGAGAAAAACAAAAGATACCTCCACGCATAAATTATTAGCTTTTTCCGGTAAGAGTGAAGAAGCGAGTCGGTAGATCGACGAGAAAGCCCCATCGTTATGAATTATTATTATCGAGCTCGTGGTCCGTATCAGTAGAGAAAGACAGAGTTGGTCGTCCCTCTTCGCGAGGCGGCTGCGGCGGCGGCGGAGGTTGCCGCCGCTATAGTGCCAATATTTTCCTCCATGGGGGGTTAACGACGAGAGAATTCCAGGGACGGAGCGAGCGAGGTCGCGCGTCTCGTTAATTTGCATCGGTCGAGCTTAATTGTCGGGAGATAATTGGGTGGCCTGGGCAGCAGCGGACGATTAAACGTCGCTTAAAGAGTCGATGTCACTTAACGGGGTCCGCGTGCTCGCGCATGGAATGCATTTGCGTCGCAGCCACCAATCGGTCCATCTCCGCTAATTATATCGCATTTCCCGACACGAGAGAGCCAGCTTTCTCGCTCTTCACCTCCCCCCCCCCCCCTCCCTGCAATGGTAAGCAGTCTCAGTCGGTTTACCGGCATTCGCCGCGCGCGGTGACACACCTGGCCACATAACCGTATTCTGCCCTCGGACTTACGCATGCATGAACACGCAAAATGCCAGCCGATGATCGCTCGCGATCCCGCGGCAAATCGTTAGCAGCGCAGAGCAGCGATGCCAAGACCTGCTCTCCCTACCCTCGCGCTACTCGCCAGCCTGCTGCCTGCTCCGATAAATGAATTGTGCATACTTGCGCGCCACGAGCCTTATCTCCCATCGCTAAATCACTCCTGGCTTTAACGATTTCGAGCGCGCTTCTCACTGAAAGCCGTATCCGCGGATTAAACGCTCGTACGTCCAGTCTCGAGACAAGTCTCGCCGGACCACGCACCGCATCTTTTTACTTATCCCGCACGACCACTACCACTACTATAGTATACATATGTGTACCATCCATAGGACGCGGTCCACGCACAGGCACACAAGCTGCTGAGAAATACAAGCGGCAAAAATTTGGACGCGCGGCGAGATATAAATGGTTGTAGACTGTAGATAGGCATCGTTTCGTGTAAGCCTTATCGGAAATCTGGCTGCTCTAGCTCTTGTCGTTAAGTTTATTCGCCGCTCGGTGACTATCGCGATAAATTGCTGCTCGCCTCGTAATCGATTTCGACTCTCGTCCGTATAGGATCTCCGTGAAGCAAATTTATCATTAATCGCAGCGAAACGGTAGACTCCGCGGCCGGTATGATACAGCGACCGCTGGAGAAAAATCATCCCTGATATCTAAATGATCGCGAAACGCCCTGCATGGATCCTCGTGATTCGCGCTTCAGTGATAAAAGGACGAGCGTGGTAAGACGCTGGTATTCGGTTCTATAAGGTTTATATGAAATACAGATAGGAGAGAAAAAGAAGTTCTGTTGGTGCGAGAACGTTTTGTACGTTTTCCATTTGGCTGCGAAACGAGAGGCTGCTCTTATCGAACGTATCTCCGTATTGACCCGGACGATTCATAAATCACTAGAAAACGGGAGGGGGGTTTTTATGGGATAAATCATGGTTAATGCAGATATATGGCTGACAGTGTTAATGCACCAATTAGCATAAACCGCGCCTAAAGGGCCGGAAACGCTACAGGACGCGCAGCTGTGAAACTCGAAGCAATCACGGATTTCAGAGTCGCAGCGTTTATCACTATCGATACAATTTTTTCTTTTTTGTTTTTTTTTTTTTCTTGAAAATCATGAACCTTGTACCGCAATGTGTCGTCACGCTCCAGCAAAATTCGCTGCAACTGCATGATTACGCACACGCGCTTGGATCCTGTCGCGTATATTAATAAAACGGCACGGCAATTCTCTCATTGATTATTAACACACGGAGCGATATGATATTTAATAAACGCTACGTGTGAAGCGAGTCGATGATTAACGACCAATAGGGATTCCATGAAAATTACAAGTGGCGATACGCCGCTGCAGAGAGAGATCCTCGCGTGAGAAAAGGTTCGTATTTCCTCGCTCGAGCTTTTCTCCAAACGCTCCGTGTGTGCGTCGGACGGAGGATAATATTTACCGCGTGATATTTCGCTGTGACGATACGTCCAGCAAATTACTCCCGGCAATTATGCCAAGTTTACGCGAATCTCGCCTTGCATTGGCGCACAATTGATTTAACACTTTCGGCACCGTTAAAACCGGTTCGATCTGCTCGGCTTAAATCGAACGTGTCTGCATACATATACATATATATATATATACATGCGCGTAGGCGAGACGTTGGCCACTACAGCGCGTAACTATTGCCGATAATAGGATTAAATGTAATTAAAGCTGAATCGCAGTGTCCAGGGCTAATTATACTCCGGCGGAGGAGCCGGCCTGTACATGTAATGGGAGGTCCGAGTTACGAGCATCTACCGCGATAAGTCTCGAGGCTGCGCGACAAAACTTGTATATTTCCAGAGGACTCGCGTTCGGACGTTAAGCAACGGCTGAAACACACGGCGTCTTTGAAATTCTACGAACGTTTATGAGAAACTCGAGGAAGCTTGCGCGCACAGGTACATATGCGTGTGCCTCTTCGCTTTCTATGTATACGGCATAAGGCACGATAAATTTTCATTCCTCTTAGGCCACTCCTTCCACGCGGAAACACACTCTCGAGCGTTTATTAATTTTCCAATACGGTCCCAAGTTTTACTACACTCTGATTCTCGGGATCCTGATGGCGTTAATTACGCACGCGCTAGCTGAGATCATCCTGCGAGGCTAGATCCCGCTGCAACTTTGTGTGTCGTAGCCGTGTGTTGTCGTTAAATCAATCGTGTATAAGCATCGGGCGAAACTCGTTAAAGAACACGTCACGCAGATTGCCAATACACGTGTACTACATTAGTCGGAGATATGCTAATTTACATTTTCGAGAGGTGATTCGCTCTGACTGGCAAAAAACGTTTCTATCGTTATACCTCGTCTCTATCAGTGTCGATTTATATATCTATATACATATACGCTGTGCTGTGGAGGATGAGAAAGAAAAATTCACTCGAGCATAAAACTTTTTGCAAGCGTCATTTGTCGCTCGTTCCTCGTCGCGATATTTCATTCAATATAGATATGTACGTGTATATATTCCGCTGGAACACGCTTGCTATGACAGATGCAAAAACTCTCGGTGTCTATTCGAACGTTATTGGCCATATAAGAAGCAGCAGGATCGCTTTATTACGTCGGGCTTATATAACTTGACAAGTATTTTCCTCTCCTCTTTGTCATTTTTTTATTCAAAGCCTTCCGCTGACAAAAGAGTCCATTTTTTCAGCCGCAAAAAATTGCACAATCCTGATTTCTCGGGAAAGTTAAGAAACTGTGGGATGCTCGGTGGTCCTCGATCATTCCCCTATATATATGTTGGTACGAGATGCCCGGATCTTTTTTATCCCAAGTGCTGGCTTTTGTGTCCGTTCCTTCACGGGAGTTGGTAGCATTATGCATTGGCCACGGTGAATTACGGACGGGAAATACCGAGTTACGGTGTCACCAGAGCTGAATGACCATGATCGCACTGTGTCCCAACGACGCGTCGCTTATTTCGTCTTGGGAGGCGAACGTACAAAAATCCACATCGATACACCAGTTTCTCTCCTCATGATCGCAATATCAGCATCCCGAGGGATTGAACCAATTTCAATCGGCTACAGTGCTATATGCCGTGGCTGTCATAACAACGGTTCTCCGATCGCCAATCCAATTAACACTGCGATACCAACACTGACGTTGCATCGTGCCGTAAATTAGCATCGGTATTATGTCTCAAGCGTGGAACTCACAATTGCATAATTCTTATAATTAAAGCAGCGGTTCGCTCGACCGGGAGAGTTACGGATAATGGCGTCATTAAGCTCGAGATTTAATGGATGATTTATACGTATATATAGGTATATATATATACATATTCCCAGAGTTTAGGTATATAGGTGCCTCGTGATCTAATTACAGGCGCTTGAGATAATTTTTGCAGCACGCCATTTAGCAAGATCGACCGAGGAACGCGAGGTCCTCGTAGAACGCTCTCGATTAATCTTCGCGTCAAAGCTATGTAGGGGAAGCCCGGGCAAAGCGGGTACCCCGCCTAAAGCGGGTCACTGTCCTTACACTTTTATTTAAACAATAAGTGTTAATATTTTGATTTGGTGATATTGATACAACAGTTATGAATGTAAATTAGTAGCATTTCGTCGGCAGAGACGTATTCTATAAAAGTAGTGGCAATTAAATCAGTTTTGTTGACGCCGATAAAAATTTTAAAGGTTAGTTTTTTCTAGATCATTTAAAAAGTATTATAATTATTTCTTTATTCTTGATACTATTTCGAACCAGCGTTATTTAGCTTTAAAATAATATGCGAAAATATTGTTTTGGATAATTTTCTTAAAAGTTATAATTATTTAACTAAAAAGTGTACTCTCGGGCAAAGCGGGCCGGGCAAAGCGGGTCAAGTAAATTGATAGCTTTTGTTGAATAATTTACAGATGGTGAATAAATACCAAAGGAAAAAACAAATCAGGCGTCTTGGAGTCAAGACCTAATGCAAAAGGCAATGGACGAAAGTAAAAAAGTTCTATTAGAACCGCCTCAAGAAAATATAATATAAACTACCCATACAGCATATTTGACTAAACGTTGTCTTATAGACTTCTTTTAGTCATCCAATTGACTAAAAGACACCTAAAAGTTGTCTTAAAGCTACTAGGTGCTCTATGGGTACTCCACTTTACAAAGATATATCAAAAAAGGGAACTTGTGAAAAAAAGCTCGGTAGATTTCATAGGGTATTCAATGACGCTGAAGAAATTGAATTGTTGAAATATGCGTTGCAAATTACTCTGGTCGAGGATCTTATTTTTGTAATTTTTGCCAAGACTGAAATTAAACTTAGAAACTTCGTTCAATAATATACTTCATGTTACTGTTAATATGCCATTAACTTAAAATTTGGTAAAATAATTATAACATAAAGTCAAATATTCAAATTTGTTTTTTTTTTATGTATCTAATAACATTTGTATGGTTTATTATAGCGGTAATCCGCTTTGCCCAAAAGACTGACCCGCTTTAGGCCTACTTATGGGGCAAAGCGGGTCAAAAACACTTTTTTTTATTCTTCGCATAAACAAAAATTATGAAATTAAATGTTGTTGATTGTTTTATTACTTTATAGTCAGATAATTACCCTGACTAATGACACCGAGAATGTTTGATTATCAATTAAAAACGCAGTTTTCTTGATCTACAAAGCTTAAGTGGCCCGCTTTGGGCTACCTTCCCCTATATATATAACTCTGTCAGAAATGGCGAATATAGTGGAGCGATGCATGAAAATTTAGCTGCAGAGTTGCGACAGTCACTGCTTCGCTAGTCTGGAAAATAATAAAGGTTAGGCGAACGAAAGTGACAAGCCAAGTGGATCGGAGTCTTGCTGGTATATATATATATATATATATATAGGTTCTCGTTCCTCTTATTTATCTCGATATTATTGTCTCTGCGCAAAGAGTCACGTGAGCGTGAAAACGGCAGATTAACCTTTGTAATTGTTGAATTATGCGGCGATTAATAACTCTGCGCAAGGTGTGCGTGGGACTGGCGCGCTTTGTGGTTTGTGCCTGAAATTCAGTCCCGGGATAAGGATCGGTCGTGTCCGGAGTGCAGACGATGTACACTCTGGGTTACACAGACTCGGCCAAACTCCACCTAACTCACGCACACATACTGCATGCATTATTTCGCTTATTATTGTGTCAATCAAATAACAAAGCTATAAAACTCAAAGTCTACTCGATCCCGATTGGTTCATTCGCGAACCAACCATATCAACGGTTTAAATTTTGCGATATTCGCGATACTGAAAAATAATCTCCTCCTTACCGCATGTGTAAACGCATTAAACATGTTGCAATTTCACGCTAGAGTATACGAAAATCGAGATAAGCAGCTATACGTGGTGCACGATATTTTTGCATTGAAAATCGAAAGGGATCAAGATGACAATTTAATGGTTGAGTTTCCCAAGCGAGGCTGTCTCAGGCGAAACGAGGACTCGTTTGGCGCGCTCGTTACTGCATACAATAATATAGTACGTATGCGAGAAGAGAGTGCGTGTAATCAATGGCCGAGCATGCATGTGGTAAAACGGCGATCTTATTGGAGACACGGGAAAGAGAGAGAGAGAGAGAGAGAGAGAGAGAGAGAGAGAGATATGGGGGGGAGGAGAGCTGGGAATGAATCAATGTCGCGTGATGGAAGGAAAATGCAGTGGCGCGCGACCGTCCGTACAATCTGCGTGCACCAGGACAGTCACCGCGCGAGAGAAATTGCTCGCTCGAGTCGTGATTCTTGGCGCGCGCGAGCTGACACGAAGAGTATACAGAGGCTTCCGCCTTGGTATCCTGCTTCTTCTTCAGCCGCAGCACAGCTACGGTATAGACGAAGAGCCGCGTTCTACCAGAGCCAATTCCCTCCGAGCCAGACCAAACCTCGTAAAACTCTGCTCGAGTAAAAATTCTCAATTGCTTTATATCAACAGCTATATATATATATATATATATATATATACAGTTTTTCACGTAATTGCTACGACTGTGGATGAAATAAATATCGGAAACACACACATATGTATAGTGTACACAGGTTAGTCAAAGGTCCTTGAGGAAGAATCGTGCATAAATATAAGCGAGGGTAAAAGAAATGGGGGAATCTGGGGACATCGGCGAGCGATCTGTATAGAGAGATCGGTATCGAGGCGCGTTACTCGCTGGGTCCTCTGTGTTAGGGCTCCCCTGGCCGCGCTATTAATCGTCGGTCTCTCGCGGCAAAGGTTCACCCACGCTCTGTGTGGCGCGACTCTGTGCTCGGTACTCGCACACCAGGGCTCATTAGTACGCGTGGCCCTTTTCAGGAGAGACCGTGTGTGCTATCCCGCAGCCACTCCGGGGGCCCGTGTGATCGAAGGATCCGCGAGGATCCAAACGCCATATATATCTCGCGGAGGATTACACTAGAAAAGTTTGCTCGGTACACGAGCCGATGCGTTCCAATATTGAGTTACGCGCCGGCAATCTCAAACGAGCGAGCAGCAAATTTATGTTGGAGGAGCAGTCCTCTTCTTCTGCGCCGCGCTTCCTGCTGCGCGCGTCTGTGTGCCGCTGCTGGCGAACGCGGCGCACCGCTTGACAGAACAGTGGGCATCGCGGAATCGCTATACTTTCCAACATTCGCAAGGCTCTGCTCCGATCCAAGGACAAAACCAGATCCGATCGGTCCAATCGCAAATGGTAGCACACGATTCTCGGCGACATTCGATTCCGGCTGCCGCGCCAATTTTTTCTTTATTCCCCTGTCACTTGCCTCTATATATATATATATATATATAGCATTATATTCAACAGTCTTTCCCAATTGGCTCCCACGCGCCTCCTATAAAAAATACATTTTTATCAGGGACGATTGTTCCTGCGCGCTCGCTCTTTAGGTGCATTTTCCCCGCGGTGGCAATCGCGCGGCCATTGTCTGCCACGCGAGTCTCTCTCTCCCTCGTCAGCCGTGTAGAAAGTATGGCACAGGCAGCCGTCGCACCGCGCGTCTCTCATCCGAGTGGTTTTTCTTGCAGCGCTCCGCGAGTTGTGCGACAGCGGACGATGCATCGATGGGAAATTAGAACGGAGCAGCGCGCGGTATTACACTATAAAGCGACACGACGCGACGAGCTTTCCTACGGCTCTGCGGAGCACTGCGCGCCGCCGAGCGAATTCCACGCTGAGAAATTACGCAAGTACGCGATTGCGTTCACACGGGGACGCGTTGTGGGTGTTATGAAATAGATATCGCGCACCGTGTACACTGTACAGTGTACGTGCAGCACTCGCTCTCCTTGCGCCAGACTTTGTCGCTTTTTTCGTCCAACTTTAATAGAGTCCACTCGCCCCGTCAACATTTATTCCCCCGAGTGAATTATTAAGATTGCGATGCGTTTTTCGCTCTCGCGCTCGGACTCGATAGTTTTACAGCTGTGAGATATGCGTTCGTGACACTATTTACGATTAATCACTCCACGTCTCTATAAATGTATAACTCCATCTCTTTTATCTTATCGACGCGATTCGTCCTGACAGATTATTTCTTTTCTCCTTCCCCTCCACGATCAACTTTCATGTTTTTTCTCATGAAACGGATCGACTAATTTTATGCCAATTAACTCTGACGATTGCGATTATTGCAGGGAATAAACTGTGTTGAATGGACGATTGCTTTCGGCAGCATTTTTACACTATTCCAGTGTATATATATATATATATATATATATATATATATATAGTTATTAGGGATTTAAAACTGCGGTGATCTGGAAATGAAATTAGTTGTATGTTATATAGTCGAGCGTGCTGCTGTTGTGAGCTGCAGGGGGATATATGAGCGTTTGATCAACCAATTAACATATTCCAGGTGGCTGTTGCTGGTAGTCGATGCTCTCTCGAGAAGGTAAATTATCGGTACTAACTCGCAGTTGCTGGGAATGAAGCGAGAAAGTTTCGACCTATGGCCATTTTTTCTAGCCGCATATAACTATTTATATCCCGTAGCACGTTATCTTCTCATTTTACGCGCGCGAACCGACTGTTGCAGTTTTCTCCGCAAATGTCACGAGCGAGAAGAAAACAGAGTGAAGGCAATTGACGTATCCTTTGAAGTTTGCGTTGAAATGTGGGAAGCATAACTGCCTGCATGCGTCCAGTCTGCATAGATACGGTATTACCCTACTGTGTACATATAATATATAACGATTTATCGATAAATCGAAGAAAAAAAATGGCAGCGTTAGAGTTTCGTCGAATCCGAGAGATACAATTAGTCTTACACAATTTATAACAATTTATATTAATCGATTGGCATTAGTCACCATAAATTGAACATAGTTTCACGGTGGCGAGCAGCAGCTTAACTCTAAAGTTTTGCAAGGCACGCGAGGTGGATATTCCTTTCGCAATGAGTCCGTTTAAAGGCAATATAGAGACTTTTCTTTTTCATCTATTAATTAGACGTGGTCGACTAATTTTTGCCGAGTATTACGAAACGCCAGCGAGATCCGCTGAACGTACCACCGCGCGAGGCTGCTGATCGGTAGTCACAAGTTATCTTAAGTGGACAGAAATTGTCCTGTAACGTCATCGAGATATAAAATGGACCGAGAGAGAGAGAGAGAGAGAATTGCGTCATCACGCATCAGCCGCTGTTGGCCGCAGTTTCCCTATACAACCGTGCCCGTACCTCGAAGACTGCGAATTTTCAGTAAAAATGGCAATCTTCGTGAGCCAATGCCGATTCTAACGTGTATCCTATCGAACGATCGAAATGTTTGCATCGCGGCTTATTCAGTGCATGGTAAGTGCACGGCTTTCTCGTCGGTTAATGTAACTGTAGCCAAAGATTACATCGTTTTCTTCGGAGTGCATATACGCATTGCTCGTGGACTGCTCGGCTAGCATAATCGATGGAACTAGAGTTGCTTCGTGGTTCTTGTTAACATATTTTTCGTCGTTGCGCTCGCCGAGCGGCCGAGAGGAGAATCGAGAAACAACTCACTCGGAGGGAGAGAAGCCCGGTGTGCACGCGAGTCCCGGTCACGCACGATCACGCACGGTCACGCACTCGCCGACACACGGGCTATGCATCAAGATACGCTGCTCGTACGTACGTACGCCATCCATATAGGTACCCTCGGCCTGTCCCTATCCTTCTCGAATGCACACGACGGAACTCGACTTTTACCGAAAACTAATTTTCACCCGTAATACGAGACTCCGTTGGGCGCACTCGCGCCAAATGAGAAACGAATGATTCAGTGAACCCCACCTCCCCCCCCCCCCCCTCAAAGCAGCACCAAACGCTGCACTCTTCTTATACATACCCATCAGTGAAATCCTCCAGCAGCACCGTATAATTGTATGCGAGCGGCGTGGCCGAAACTCGCAATTAGCGCTAATACAGGAAACTCAAAAATGCTGAACTTTCCGTTAATTTCCATCCCTCCACCTCGATAAAAACCATTTCGCAAGAATTAAGGCAGCGCCGAGCTGCTCGAGACTCACGGATAATTTTGCGTATATACGCGTCGGATGGGCTGACGTAAACGCGAAAATGATGCTTTGTCTCACGTTCCTTCCAACATCCTCCACCACCGTCGTCGACCAAATGGCATTAAAAATTATTTCCATTAAGGCGAACAGCCGAGCCATACAAGGCAGATCGAATCTCTGGGAGCTGTAATTAGCAGCAATCAAAGAAATGATAAAAAGTCGAAAGAAAAAGCAGCCATTGCGCACCTTACTGTTTCCCCGATAGAGTAATTAGAAATGGGAAATGGATGTTGTTGAAGATAGGGGGAGATAATTAATATCTTAAATTTCTCGCGCAAACGATTTTGCTATACTGCGGGAGCTGCTCGTCCTTCCTGTTTACCTGCGAGCTGTGAATAAGTGGAAAGTTATTATATTTTCATTGTTGCAAATAAGGAAGGGGTTTGGCGTCGTTGAATGTACCACGAGAGGTCGACTCGCTAGAAAGCATCGTCGATCCATCACTCGGAGGAGATATACCGGATCGAGAGCGAGCCAACGACTCGTGGCTGATATCCTGATCGTCGAGTTTCGAGCTGTTACAGCAACTCGTGGGTATTGGGCTTCCCCGCCGTAGCTCCTCGACATCACTACCACGAGTACCCGGCCCTCGTCCATGCGCGTTCAAAAGCACCGAGCGATGCGAAAACCTCTCACACGGACGAGGAGAATATCCCTGTAGCGGTGAGTCCGAGTAGGAAGTCAAAATACCCACGAGTTGCCATCCCACTGCACTCTGAAATTCGTTCCGCACGCGTCGAGCTTTTGCTTCTGCGCCGAGGTCAGCAGGGGTCACTGGACCAACTTTCACCTTATCTGGCCATCAAGATCGATAATAATCGGCTTCGTGCTTAATTGTCTGTCGCCGGCCGTAAGAGCACTTTGGTGTTACTCGCGCGAGCGTGAGCGTAGTTGTCGCTCGGCGAGGGAGTGAAGAGGGGGGGGGGGGGGAAGCAGGGGAGTTCCTATTAATTTCAATCGGCAATGAAAGTACCGCGATTGCCGAACCAACATGCGACACAAGCACCGCGATAAATTGGCGTCGTTAATTATATTTTATCTCGCGACTGTTTTATTCGCCAGT